>NC_142942.1:14191657-14231758 GCF_046866305.1 Octopus bimaculoides | reverse complement strand
AGACGATGAAACAAGCGTCAACAACTCACACAAAACCGCGATCACGGTTGAGGTTATATTAAACCACCACCGACACCAACAACAACACCACCGACAACACCAACTTAACCACTGCTAGTAGCAATCGTGGTGTTACTTAGTACATGAGGAAATCCGTCACAGGACACTGGTCACAACCAGTATCTCTTACACAGTCACAGTTAGTATATCCACGAAAACGGACAGCATTAACGGAACCTCCACCCAACAATACCTGTTTTCACCCATTTTACTTCCTCTACCTATCTTTCTTTCGAGTATTTGACACTCCCTCTATCTGTCTTTCTTTCCCTTTCTTACTCACCCCCCACTATCTATCTTTCTTTCTCTTCTTTATCACTCCGGTTATCTAAGTTACTTTCTCTATCTCATTCACTTCCCCTCTATTTATATTCTGTCTTTCTTCTTTCTCTATTTCCCCTTTCTCAATGTTACTTCCTACTCCTTCTACTCCGGTCTCCTGTGTGGTTCGCTTCAGTGCAACTTCCTCTCATACTCCTCCTCAGCCCATTCTCTCTCTATTTATTTATCTTTCTAATAATTACTCTCACTTGAGTTTACGCCTTTTTCTATCTCTCTCTAATCCATAATATCCGTGTTTCGCTCTCTCTTTGCTCCCACTCTGTATCAACACTTTGATTTCTTTATCTTTCTTTTCTCTTATTCTCCCCTCTCCTTAAGCTCTTTTTTTTATTACTCCTACCGCTACATTAACTCCCTCTTTAATAAATTATCTATCTTTCTCTCCCTCCTTTTCTTTCTCGCTTTTCTGTTTCTTTTTCCCCACCACTTTCATATTGATCTTTTTTCTACCGGAAGTTGTTCCCAAACCGATGATGTCATCGCTTACATTTTCCCGGGGTTTTTTTCCTTCTCTTCTTGGAGCAACATCCCACGCGTATGCAGTCATCTCCTTTGAGTCTCTTCGTCAATCAATGTTCCTTGCTTTCACACATTTAAAATCGCCAACATATATGTGTATATATATATATATATATTTTTTAGTGTCTGGGGAGAGTCATTCTGTATTAATTAACACACACATCGGTTCACTTTCCACTCATTTTTCTCTCCTAAAATTTTCGTTGCTTCTTGCAACCTCCCCTATAGTTGTTAACTCTGTCCGTTATCGGAGCTGTGTGTATCCTTATATATATGTATGTATGCCTGTGTGTACATTTGTATATATGTATTCTGCATAATCATGCGTTTGTGCTTGTTTGAGTATGTCTGTGTGTATGGGTTCGTGTGACTATGTACATGCGTCTGTGATGCATTGCATGTGTGTCTCCATATGTGTCCTTGTGTGGAATGTGCGTGTTTGTATATGGTCATGTGTTTCCGTCTCCTACTACATTTCAAACCCCAGGAAAACATCTTTTCCCGCTGGTTAACGACAGCGGGAAGAGATGTTTTCCTGGGGTTAAAATGTAGTAACATCTGTTCTGCATTGAGCAGCGACGTAAAAGTAGCACCTCACATGACTATATATATATATATATATATATATAATGTGGGTGTCCTTTGTCACTTCCTCACAGAAAAAGGCCATCGCTTCCGTTATCAAATGCAATCATGAGACTTCATGTGACTGGCAAATTCGACTTAGGACAAGCAGACCCGACTACACAATGTTACATTTTCGAGCAGACAAGACTTAAATATCAACATAAACATTTATTTAGATGAAAGAAAACTACTGGAGTACTTTCACCTAATTCTTCCAAATCTTTATTAAAACTGTATTGAAACCATTTGTCGGGATTTTTTAAAATTTTTTATCACAGCAACTGGTCGCACACCACAAGGTTTTTAACGGAACCTACTGAAACAAGCCAACACGCTCACAGCATTATTACAGGCGATGGCGAGACTAAGGCGTTGGGAGAGCCGAGCGTCCTCACGGGTTTCACCTGACACCTCGGTGAGGCGAGCTGCCAACGTTGACAAGAACTTCGAAGTTGGTGGCCCAGTCTCTTCAAACGTCTCAAACGCCGCAGGCTGGAAGTGGTAGTTCACCGTAGGGTCCCGATACTTCAGGGCTTTCTTCTGTTCGGTTACGGAAGCAGTAACCCTCCCATTAGCTGCAGCATCCAGTAATGAACTTCACTGTGTCAAACACACTCTATCAAGTAAACTCAAGACGAAGAATATAGAATGGTGTATATGTTATTAAGTCGTGCTTCTCAACAATTGCTTCTGTTTTTGTCGCATTTCTTATTCAAGGGAAGTAATTGGTTTTATTGAGAAATAAAATTATGTCCCTTATGCTGTACAAGGTTTTTGCTAAAAACTTATTGCAGTTCACAGCCTTTAGCTTTGTAGCAACATCCCTTAGCTCAGCAATAGATTTATTAGTAATCATTAGACCTTACACGTTTTAACTTACAAGAAATAAATTTATTTATTCTAGTGGCTTAGACTTTGAATCCTTAGAAGGTATTTTTGAGTTGCTATTTGGTTGTTGAAAGTCTATGCTAGAAAAATCGAGAGCCAGCTGGAAAAGAAGTCTAGGGAATAAGATGGGTGAGGTAGAGTTTCACAGTTCAGTTTATACGATTTCTGCAGTCATTTGCAAGAAATGTGGTTAAGTATAACTATTGTTGCTTTGTTTATCTCCTTGTAAGTTAGCGGTTGGCAAACAAGAAAACAGAAAAAGCACTCAACTTTGAGAAATACGTTCTGCGTCCGATTTATTCCACTAAACCCGTCAATGCGGTGCCCCAGCATAGCCGTAGTCCAGTGAATGGAACAAGTTGAAGGTAAATGTTGAGTGGAACGAGATGTAATATTTGTCTCAAAGAAATTTCTCATGAAAGGCTTTGTGTGTTAAAACTACCATCATTCAGAATGATACCCGCGAATTGTCAGACACAGATGTTTCGACTTGATTTAGCCTCTTCAAGGACGAACATCTTCGGACATTCTGTTTTAGATTTGAACATTTTGTGTGATATAGAAATCAACAGACATATCATTTGGTGATTTGTGTGGAAATTGATCAAGCTTGAATTAAGATAATATTCATCTGTGTGTGTGTGTAATATGTGCGTGTGAATGTATATGTGTACGTGGTGTATGTATATGAGAGAGAGAGATAAAGAGCGTGTGTGAGAGAGAGAGAGAGAATAATGTGCATGTGAGCCCGTTGTGTGTTCATATCACTTCCTTTTCCTTTCTTCCGGCAGAAAGGTCACACTAGCTTAACAACAGGAAATAAATAAACCTCATTCTGATTCAGAAACTAAATTGTTCATCGCCATTGTTGACTGTCTGAGTAACTACATCTATGTCTCCATGATCCAGGTTAAAATGCGTAACGACCTCGTAATATAATAAATCGAAAGAATACCAAATTCTCTTATCCATTAAATTTTGGCTTACATCCTAAGCAAAACAACAGCATATCATGTAAGACTATTTCTCCGGTAAAGGAACACTTCGAAATAATTCATTCGAAGCGAATGAATGAATGAACAATTCACGCCGTCGCTACCAAAATATTAAATATTATTTATTTCCAGTCCAGGACTGGATAGTTTTGTTTAAGGTTCCGTGACAAAGAAATGCCTGTCTTGTTTCGTGATTTTTATCGTTAGAAATAAAAAAATTAAAAAAATAAAACTGGAAGTTGTGGTGGAACTGTCATTGTTTTCGTGGAACTTCAAGCCTTCGTTGATATGTAAGTATTAAAATATATTGAATTGGCAAGACTTCCTTTTGTATTTCCTTATTTTGGCCCGTATACTTTTTGTCACACATTTGATAGAGTAGATCTATTCCGAAAGTGCTCCTTCCGTGACCATCTGGTAGTAGTGATCAACTTTGATCGAGTTGCATTAATAACAGCGCCCGCATATCTCCATCTTCCATACATACATACATACACATACATACATACATGCATGTATGTGTCTTCTGCTATAATGCCGGGTCAACCAATGCCTTGTGGGTAGACAGAAACTGTGTGGAATTCCTTGTGTGTGTTTGAGTATATATATATATATATATATGTGTGTGCGCGCGCGCGTACAGTATGTGCAGGCATGCGTTTCTTTGTACGCATGAACTTGACAACTGGTGTTGTTTTGTTTACGTCCCCGTAATCGCGCCGGTCGACAAAACCGACTGATGGCACCAAAGAAATGCCCTTAAAAGGAATAAGTACAGGGATCGGTTTGTTCGTCTGTACATTTGAAGGCGGTGCCCCAGCATGGTCTCAATTCAATAACTGAAACACTATAAAATCATGTGTTTATCAAGAATAATAATAATAATGCAAATTATTTATGTAGCCTAAAATGATTTTATCTAAAGCAATAAGCGATCTTTGGTTTAATGTTCATATAATACGGGACTGATAATAAAATCTAAACAATTCGGGAAAATGCAAAAATAGACTTGGATATCTCGATTACGCGAAACGAATATGTCACATGCATAAAAATCACGTAATTTAGTAATTACCTGTTTAATAGTAATAAAAATAAAGCACATTAATGATAAGATTTATTTATGTAGAAGAGTCAGCAAGGATGCAATTTCCTAAAGTGAAAAAAAAAAAAAATTTGGGGCATTCTTTCGATAAAGTAAGCCATAATGTATTTTTAGTTTTTGGACTGTCCCCCCCCCTTTTTTTTTCTTGATTACGTCACGTTTTAGACCAGACACTGCATTAACATCTATCTACTTTAGTCTGCATTGTTTTAGCCATACGTCAGCTTTGATCGATAAGTTCTGTTCTAAAAGTTGCTCTCGCCTTGTCCATCCTGTATCAGCGATCGATCTTGACCAGGTTTCAATCACAACGACCTTCCAAGAAACCCTTGTCTTTTTTTAATACTTACATATCCCTTCTGCTATATGCACAAGGCCGGAAATTTTTTTTAAGAAGGGTGTAATCGATTATTTCGACTCCAGTTCTCAGCCGGTACTCATTTTGTCGATTCCTAAAGCATGAAAGGCGAATTCAGAATGTATAGACGGACGAAATGCTGTCCGGCATGCTGAGCTAGCTCGCCGCCTTTTTTTTATTTTTAAATATATATCGGATTAGATTAGCTAATATATATATTTGGACTGGATACAGCTGGTTTAAATACTTAAGAATTAATAATGACAAAGTTATTATCTTTTATTTTTTTTTACTTATTTCAGTCATTAGACAGTGGCCATACTGGAGTGCCATCTCGAAGAGTTTTTAGTTAAATGAATGAACCCCAGTCTTTTTTTTTTTTTTTTTTTGAAAGCCTGGTATTTTTCTATCAGTGTCTTTTGCCAAAACATTAAGTTACGGGGATGTAAACAAACCAACACTGGTTGTCAAGCAGTGATGGTGTGCAAAGAGAAACAAAAATAACCAGACACATAGTTGTATATATATATATATGTGTGTATACAACGGGCTTCTTTCAGTTTCTGTCTACGAAATCCATTCACAAGGCTTTGGTCAGCCTGTGGCTATAGTAGCAGACACTTGCTTAAGGTGCCACACAATGGGACTGAACTCAGAACCAAGTGGTTGGGAAATAAATGTCATGCTTGTATCTAGCGTGCTAAATTCTTCAATAATTTCAAAATTAATTTTTAAAAAAGGCAAAGTATTTCACCCTTTACCATTGAGATTACTTTGTGAAATGTTATGCTTATTTAATCACATTCTATTGTAACTTAGAGATTTCAATAATGTGGTAGATTGATATTGTATGGTAGGTGTGAAAGGTCAGATCTGGCCAGGTAGAATATTTTGGCTGGATATGGTTGAAATGCTAAAAGGGTTTACAAACAAAATTCAGTTGTTTTATATCCATAGTTTGTCAGTGTAGAACTACAGAAATATCTCACTGTAGAATCTTTTACTTCTTAAGCTCAGAACTTATACTTTATAAATATCTTTAACTCACACTGTTTATTTCTCTATTATTTCAGATTATCAAGTTACACTGGCATTGAAATAATTCCATTTTTCATAAGCATCAACAGTTTTTTATCATCTGTTTAAAGATATATATATGTAATATTAGCCCTTCTTATATATATATATATATATATATATATATATATATATATCATCATTGTTTAACGTCCGCTTTCCATGCTAGCATGGGTTGGACGATTTGACTGAGGACTGGTGAACCAGATGGCTGCACCATGCTCCAATCTGGTGGATGAATTACTATGAAACAGTTCAATGAAATGAGATTAGAAACAACATTTCTCTACTTTTCTACCTGGAGTAGGTACAAGACAATCTTGCATTCAAATTAAATGTGGAAAATTTGTTGAAGATATAACTGGCTTCCCTGTGCAAGAAACCCTATTTGTGGATATGTCTTAATACTAAGTTTTAATTTTTTTTTTTCCTTATTATAAAAGAAGGCTCTTTTGTAATAAGCCGTCTTGAAATATTTATTCCTGAATGGTGATGATATTCCAATAAATTATTTTGTAAATAACTGTTCACAGCATCTGAACATACTAAAGACCAAGATCACAGTGGCTGGAATGTAGTTGAAGAAATATTTGTTAGAAATCATATATAAAACTTAACACAAAAGAAATATCCATATATTATGGAAAATGAATTGTGTGAGACTCGGGTTATTTATAAAGCGCATTCCAAAAGGACTGAATTTCCTGATGAGATTCTGAAACAGATAGGAAAAACATTATACTACTGTGATATCTGTAAAAAGTCATTCTCTAAAAAAAGTAACCTAACAAGACATGAACGTATTCATACAGGAGAAAAGCCATATCATTGTGATATCTGTGGTAAATCATTCTCTCAAAATAGTGTCTTAACTACTCACATACGTATTCATACAGGAGAGAAACCATATCATTGTGATATCTGTGGTAAATCATTCTCTGAAAGTGGTAACTTAACTACTCATAAACACATTCATACAGAAGAGAAACTATATCACTGTGATATCTGTGGTAAATCTTTCTCTACGGTTAGTAATCTAGCTATTCACAAACATATTCATACAGAAGAGAAATCATATCACTGTGATATATATAGTAAGTCATTCTCTGAAAGTAGTAAAGTAACTACTCGTAAGCATATTCATGCAGGAGAGAAACCATATCACTGTGATATCTGTGGTAAATCTTTCTCTACATCATTTCTGTCAACTTCACATAAACGTATTCATACAGGAGAGAAGCCATATCACTGCGATATCTGTGGCAAATCATTCTCCATAGGTAGTAACTTAACTATTCATAAACGTATTCATACAGGAGAGAAACCATATCACTGTGATATCTGTGGTAAATCATTCTCTCAAAGTAGTGTCTTAACCACTCACATACGTATTCATACAGGGGAGAGGCCATATCACTGTGACATTTGTGGAAAATCGTTCTCTGTAACATGCAGCTTAACTAAACACATACGAATTCACACCGGAGAGAGGCCATATCACTGTGATATCTGTGGTAAATCATTCTCCATAGATAGTCATTTAACAACTCACAAACGTATTCATACAGGAGAGAAACCATATCTTTGCGATATCTGTGGTAAAACATTCTCTCGAAGAAGTTACTTGAATTCTCACAAATGTATTCATGCAAGCAATAAACCATTTCTTTGTGATATCTGTGATATTTCATTCTCTCAAAAGGGCGAGTTAACTTCTCACAAACATACTCACACAGGAGATAAACCATATCGCTGCGATATCTGTGATAAGTCATTTTCTGGGAAAGGTGGTTTAACTCGACATAAACTCATCCATATGGAAGAGAAGCAGTGCTAAATTTTTCTCACAGAATCCATTTTTCACACAGAACAGTAGGTACAATGCATTGATACATTTCATCTGAAAGAAATACTTATGATACCAAAATGCCTGAGAAAGACTTTGGTTTTATGATACAAATTCTGTTTTAAAGTGAGTTGAATTAAAACCTTCTATCAAAATCTCCAAACACCATCTTAATACTGACAAAGTCATTTTACCAAATTCTTTCTTATTTTCAAAATTAATTAAAACGAAGGCTATGTATTTCAACAGAAATATGGTAACAAAAGGGTTAACAACAGGATGTATTCTCAAAGGAGAGATGATATAATGGTATAATAACTCTTCAATTCTATTCTATAGAACTGCAAATGAATCTACATTGGTGAGATTAACTTCCTGTGTAATATTTTTAATAAGAACATTTATTCAGAATATTCATATATATTACATTTTAGAAATTTCTAGAGAGAAGAAAAATTACCACTGATTTATTTGATATTGTCAGCAGAAACTGAGAAATGTATTTGTCCTAAATTAAAAATTACATCACTGTACAACTTGTTTTAAATAAAATACACAAACCATACAAAAAATATTTCATTGTACTGTAATATAATATATATATGAGATCTTATGTGTTCTAAATCTTGTATTCATTCATTCTTTCATATATTTTATGTATATTCTGATCTGAAATTTATAGTATATATATATATATATATATATATATATATATATATATATGTTACAGGGTTTGCTCCTCAAATTGGACATTACCAATTCAATCTTGTCAATATCTGCCTCCTTTATGGTATTATATTGCTTCTAGCTGTTGATATTAATATATATATATATATATATATATATATATATATATATATATATATATATTTTACTGGCTTCTTTCAATTCCTGACTATCAAATCTCACAAAGCTTTGGTTGCCCCAGGGTTATAGTAGGAGACATTTCTTAAGGTTCTGTACAGCCATTCAATGCTTTGTGTGAGTGAATTTGGTAGACAAAAACTGGAAGAATGATGTTAAGAGATGCTGCTAATGATACACACACACGCAGATATAGATAGATAGACTGGAATAGAGGGGGAGAGAAAAGGGAAAGAAGTATGCATGTACCAGCTTTTGAATCCATCACCACCATCTTGAATACAAAGCTCTCTCAAGCCCCATCGTTACTACATTTCCTAAAACACTCCCCTTCCTGTAAACCAGGTGGACCTCTTGTGCATTTAACGAGCCATAACAAATCATGCAGGGCCTGTGTAAATAGTGCGGTGTTTTAAGTGTGAATCACACGCCAGGGGGTACTAAACACTCCCCTCAAAAAAAAAAAAAATCCGATTAAGAACGGGTGTGAAAATATAGAGAGAAGAGAAATATACTTGTGTGTGCGTGTGTCAGTTATACTGTGTGTGTGAAAGTGTGGATGGATGTAATGTGTTGTATGTGGATAGGTTTTAGTATGTGGCTGTGTGTGTGTGCACGCTGGATTAAGAATGGATAATTAATAAACTATTGCATATTGCACATATATATAGCTACAAACATTATATATATATATATATACAGTGTCCCAGGATGGTCACAGTCTAATGACTGAAACAAGTAAAAGATATACATACATGTACATGTGTGTGTATATATATATATATTATATACATGCACATTACTGACATGTTCATGCATAAACACACACATGTAAACATGTATGTATATTTTTATCTTCATACATTTATCTATGCGTGCATAGACACACACACATACATACACACACAAACAGAAGCAGACAGACATATTTTTTTATGTAAACTATAAACAATCATGCTCACACACACACATACACATGTAAACAGTATATGTGCATGTATAGGCACATATACACACACACACATATGTAATTTACTTATTGCGTAAGCGTATACAAATACATATAAGTGAAGTGTACATATGTATGTTTGTGTGTGTGTATTTAGTTGTGTGTTTGTGTGTGTGTATGTGAACAGAGGTTTTCAAAATGTTAAATGCTTTGTAATACAATTCCTCCAACTTCTGAAATAGTAATCAAGGTCAAAAGAGAATTGTCACACAAGACTGGTTCAATTCCCATCAGTTCTCATCACCACCCCCATCCCATAACATCTTACTGTAGAATGTTCTTTATTATATTCTTTCTGCTCTTACCACCACCACCATTGCCACCGCCCCCAACTATTACTGTTTAGAAGCATTTGTGAAAAGAGGAGAGAAAGAAGGTTGGAGGTACGAGGTGAGGGAAGAGGAGAAAGATGAGGGTGGTTGCCAGGCATGGCTGTGTGGTAAGAAGTTTGCTTCCCAATCACATGATCTCAGATTCAGTCCTATTGCATGGCACCTTGGGTAAATGTCTTCCACTATAGCATCGGGCCAACTAAAGCTCTGTGAGTGGACTTGGGAGACGGAAACTGAACGAAGCCCATCATACATACATATATACAGACAGAAAACTCATCAAGCCAAGCAAAATTGCAGACACTGGTATGCAAAAACACCCATTACACTCTCAAGAGTGGTTGGTGTTAGGAAGGGCATCTAGCCGTAGAAAAACCATGCCATTTCAGACTGGAGTCTGATACCGCCTTCCAGCTTACCAGCCTGGACAACGGACATTAAATGATGATGAGATCATCATCATCATCATCATCGTTTAACGTCCGCTTTCCATGCTAGCATGGGTTGGACGATTTGATTGAGGACTGGTGAAACCGGATGGCAACACCAGGCTCCAATCTAATTTGGCAGAGTTTCTACAGCTGGATGCCCTTCCTAACACCAACCACTCAGAGAGTGTAGTGGGTGCTTTTACGTGTCACCCGCACGAAAACGGCCACGCTCGAAATGGTGTCTTTTATGTGCCACCCGCACAAGAGCCAGTCCAGGGGCACTGGCAATGATCTCGCTCGAAAACCCTACAAAGGCCAGTCAGGCGGTACTGGCAATGGTCACGCTCAAGATGGTACATCTTATGTGCCACCTGCACAAGAGCCAGTCCAGGGGCACTGGCAACGATCTCACTTGGCTTGCCGGGTCTTCTCACGCACAGCACATTTCCAAAGGTCTCGGTCAGTAGTCATCGCCTCGGTGAGGCCCATATATATATATGTATGTATATATGCACAAATGTAATTTTTTCCCAAAAGCTACAAGATATTATTCAGGCACTCACCTAGGAGTCCACTACATCTTCTAGCAGACACAGCTTTAAGTTCCTAAGATAATCATTTATTTCTTTGTTATCTCTCTTTCTTAAATATATAGTCATAAATGACAAGGATGGTATGACGAAAATTTATTTAACAATAATAAAATTCAAATATAACAAATTGTTTCGTAACTTAAATCATGTAAAGATAATTTATATTACTATGTTTAATAAATTACTTACAATGCGAAATGTAAAAAAATCTTGTAATACAGAAATTAAGCTACATCCACACTTATATATATATATATATGTGTGTGTATATATATATGTATGTATGTCTGCATGTGTGTGTTTTTATGGGCAATTATACATTTACCATTAAACATTACCTCACGGGTTATTCAATATATTGAAATGAAATATCAACTATATTTTCATAAGAACTAAGTTAACTCTGAGGTTGAGTTTCACAGTGTCTGGCTTCATGTAGAAGTGTGACAGAATCAGCACATGGTGAAACGTTGAAGCCACTATCAAGTTTTTCCTTGTAAAAATACACACACACACACACACTGATATATAGATATAAGAAACACCATAAACAAAAGACAAAAAAAAATAATAAGACAGCCAGAAGAAGATTTAATATATTTTTAATGACATTTAATTCTGATATGACAGACAAGAGTCCAGTTTGGACAAAATGGACAGAATTCAGGTTTAAAAGACAAAAAAATAGAAATATTGAGAAAAAAAAACAAAAACTATAATATAATAATAATAATGATTGTTTCTGATATAGGCACAAGGCCTGAAGTTTCAGAGAGAGAGAGAGAGTGAGTGTGTGTGTGAGTAAGGGTCGGGTTGTCAATTACAATGACCTCAGTACTTGAGTAGTACTTTATTTTAATCAATGCTGAAATGATGAAAGAAGGCAGAGCTGACCTTGGTACGATTTGAACTCGGCATGTAAAGAACTAGAAGTAGTACTTCAAAAGCATTTAGTCTGTCTGGAGTATAATAATTATAACAATTTCAAATTCTG
The DNA here is from genome assembly GCF_046866305.1 of Octopus bimaculoides. Classification (NCBI taxonomy): domain Eukaryota; kingdom Metazoa; phylum Mollusca; class Cephalopoda; order Octopoda; family Octopodidae; genus Octopus; species Octopus bimaculoides. Next base: position 14,219,718 of record NC_142942.1, on the reverse strand, counting down.
GCAACGAGGCCAGCAATTTCGGTTGGTGTGGGGGTGGGGTGGAGGGTGGCACAAGGCCTTAAATGCTTGGGAGAGGTGGGGCGCTAGTTGATTACATTGATCCTCAGTATTTGACTGGTATTATATTTAATCGACCCTGAAAGGATGAAAGGCAAAGCCTACCTCAGTGGAATTTGAGCTCAGAATGTAGAGATGGATAAAATGCTGCTAAGCACAAAGGCCAGCTATTTTGAGGGGAAGGGATAAGCTGATTACATTGACTAGTACTTTATTTTATCAACCCAGTAAAGCAAAGCTGACCTCTGCAGGATTTGAACTCAGAACATAAAGAGCAGCAAAGCCGTTTTCTAATGCTCTAATGTTTCTGCCAGCTTACTGCAGAAACATTATTATTATTAATTACCATTAATGATGATAATAATAATGGTTTCAGATTTTGGCACAAAGCCAGCAATTTCAGGAAGCAGATAAATCGCTTACATCGATCCCAGTACTCAACTGGTACTTATTTCATCGATCCCGAAAAGATGACAAAGTCAACTTCAGCAGAATTTGAACTCAGAATGTGAGGATGGATGAAATGGCACCAAGTATTTTGCCTGATGTGTTAACGATTCTGCCAGCTTGACACCTAAATAATGATAATAATAATTCTTTCTACTAAAGGCATAAGGCCTGAAATTTGAAGGTGGTTGGGGACTAGTTGATTACGTCGACCCCAGTGTTTCACTGGTACTTAATTTATCGACCCTGAAAGGACAAAAGGCAAAGTCAACCTTGGTGGAATTTGAACTCAAAATGTAGCAATGGGCGAAATACCACTAAGCATTTCGTCCAGCGTTCTAACAATTCTGCCAACTCGCTGCTTTAATAATAATAATAATGATGATGATGATGATGATGATGATGATGATCACAACATTTTTTTGTCACAACTCTGGAAGATCCGTCACTCGTACTCATATATTTCTTTTATTCTCTTTGTTCTCAACAGATTTGCTCGCATGTAATATTAAAATGCAATACCAAACACACACACGCACAACACACATACATAGTCTTTATATGTGTCTGGGTACACATTTTATAGATATATACATATATATATATGCTTACGTATATGATGTGTGTGTTTGTACAAAAACATAGGATTGTCGGGGAGTATGAGGTGTTTGCGTGTGGTGTTTGTGCATGTGTGTATGTGTGTGTGTGTGTGATGTGATGTAGTGTTTCCATGCAAGTATTTGGTAACTAGGGTCGCAAAAGCCATATTTTTAACTGATGCAAGCTAGAGGAACACTTGCCATCATAGCATATTCTAAAATTACTTCACACATTCTCAGTGGTGTTTGCTGCTAATATAACTGTTGATAAGTACAGTGTTCTCAATATAAGGATGGCTGCATGCAAACTTATGGGCTGTCTCAAGCTTTTGGCACGAGGGCAGCAAGTTTGGGGAAGAGGTACGTCTTTCGTCGATCTTGAAAAGATGAACAGTAAAGTCGACTTTGGCAGAATTTGAACTTGGAACATAAAAACAGACGAAATGCCACTAAGCATATCGCCTGGCACACTGATGATTCTGTGGCGAGCTGGCAGAAACGTTAGCACACCGGGCGAAATGCTTAGCGGTATTTCGTCTACCGCTACATTCTGAGTTCAAATTCCACCGAGGTCGACTTTGCCTTTCATCCTTTCGGGGTCGATTAAATAAGTACCAGTTACGCACTGGGGTCGATATAATCGACTTAATCCGTTTGTCTGTCCTTGTTTGTCCCCTCTGTGTGTAGCCCCTTGTGGGTAGTAAAGAAATAACACTGATGATTCTGTCAGCCTACTTACTTAAATATTGGTTTCAAATTTTGGCACAAAGCCTGCAAATTTGGGGGAGGGGGTAAGTTGATTATATCAACTCCAGCCCTCAAATGGTACTTATTTTATTGACCCCAAAAGAATGAAAGTCAAAGCTGACCTCAGAGGAATTTCAACTTAAAATGTAAAGACAAAATGCTGCTAACCATTTTTTCCCGGCGTGCTAATGATTCTGCCACCTTGGCTGTTGTGTATATTGTGAACAAAGCTTTCCAGCCATGACTGTCTAGTGGGTTTTCTTAATTGCATCATCTAACCAATGTGCTTTTGTTGGAGGATAGTGAGGGTCTTATTTGAGGTAAACGTAACAGTTATTTCTAGCAGGTTGAGTGAAATTATAAAGCCTACCCAGTTAAACCACGGACTCAATCAATGTGAAAATGAATATGTGTATGCACATGTATGCATGTGTGTGTGTGTGTGTGTGTAGGAGTATATATGTTTATGTCCAGAAACAAAATTCCAGAACAGCCACATGTTTTACCACATGTTTTAAGTAAATCACAGACAAAGCAATTAGATGTGGAAAGCCTTCCTTTTAAATTTTTTTTTTTTCTGATATATTATTTACAAAATTGGAAAGCGGAGGGAATTGAGATTTTTCAAATGTTCGTTCATCCCCCATTGTCAGAGGACATTTTCGACATCATTTAAGTGTAATGAACTGAAAGGACTGATAATGTCTCAGGAGGGACGCATGTATAAATTTGTACCAGCATTTCGCACCGGGATGCTCATGTTATTCTTTAAATGGACGATTTTCCGACCTGAAAACAACAAAATATTGAAAATGAAGGATGAAACAAATTTACAAAATAAAACGAACTGGCATAGGTGCAAGTGTGGCTGTGTGGTAAGAGGTTTTATTTCCAAACTTACATGGTCCTGGATTCAGTTCCACTGCATGGCACCTTAGGCAAGTGTCTCCTACTATAACCCCGGGTTGACCAGGGCCGAGTAAATAAATTTGGTAGATGGAAACTGAAGAAGCCAGTCATACGTGTGTGTGTGTGGCTTTGTATTTGGCTCCCACCACCACCGCTTGACAACCAGTGCTGGTTTGTTTATGTCCCCATAACTTGATGGTTTAGCAAAAAAAAAAAATGGATTGATAGATTAAGTATTAGACTTAATCTAAAAAATTTTGTACTGGGGTCAATTTGTTTGATTAAGCTCTCCAAGTCAGTGCCCCAGCATGGCCTGGCCACAGCCTTATCAGTGAAACAAGCAGAGGATTAACACTTTTTATACAATTCCTAATAATATTCAATCATAAAAATATAATGAGATCTTTTTTTAAAATAGAAATATTAATATTTCTAAATATCTCTAAATGGCAGCGGTACTGGATATTAATAGTTATCGCCAAGCCAACATAGCAGTCCAAAATATAGGATGAATGCTGCCGTGGATTAGCTCCAAGAGGCCATCACCTCTAGCTAGCTATGTGACACACGAACTTGTGTCCATTATAACCTTCAAGCAGGGAACACAGGTTCGTGTGTCACATAGCTAGCTAGAGGCGATGGCCTCTTGGAGCTAATCAATAGCAGCATTCTTCCTATTTTTCTGGACTGCCATGTTAGCCTGGCGATAACTATTAATATTTTTTAAAATACTGATTGGCTAAAGGGAGCAGGGTTCACCCGAATAAAAGCAGAATCAAAGGGGTCTATAAAGAGAAAATAGTTGAGAAACACTGACATAGAACATTTGTGGAACGCTCAATGAACGAAGTTCTCAACTGATTGAGTTTTGCAAGAAAGACAACTAAGAGGGTGATGCACTCTGTGAGTGAAGCTGTAGAGAATATCACCAAGAAAGCTGAGGGTGTCTTAGCATCCCTCAGTAAGACCATTGCTATCTATTTAAAGCTGTATATGGCTATAGTACATCCACACTTAAGAGTTTACATCAACAGTCTGGAACATGTATCTTACTCAGCATAATCTCCTGGAAATTGTTCAGAAGTGTGCAACCAAACGATTACCTGCAGTCAGGCTTCTACCAAACACTGAATGTCTTGTTTCCCTGGATATGAACACAAAGCTCCAATGTCTGGCAACTGACTTGATAGACACACACAATATTATCCACCGTCTTTTGAACAAAAACCTTGGACACCTTTTTGAATTCCATATGTCTAACACTTGTGGACATGCTTACAAAATCAAGAAGCAAACACAGCACCCATGACTTTCAGAAACATTTTTTTACACTCAGAATTACTGAAGCATGGAATAAACTACCCAGATCAGTAGTTAACTCTCAGGACACTACATCCTTCAAAACTTCCGCGCTTCCTGAAATTCACCAACAGTATACCTGATGTCCGCCCCAACTTTTTTTTTTAAATGACTCATTCACGGTTCACTTCCTGTGCATATTCTATAAACTGTTCATGCGCTTTTGTTTAGTTTTTCTGATTAATTGTAGTGCACTTGAGCAATAAGTTCATAATTATCTTGTTTTGCTCAACAGCTGATTTTAACTGGCATAAAAAAACATGTAAAAACTCACCTGTCCACGTAGTTTCTTGTGTCATGACAAATCCGAAACACTCTGGATCCCTTTCACAGATATCTTCAGCCTCTTTCTGATCAAACACAGTAAAAGTGCAACTCGTTCCGGATATAGAAGCTCGACATCTGTAATCGTATTTACCGGGCAAATCACTTTCAAGATATTCTTTGTATTCTACATAAAACAACAAAACATCTAAATACAAGTTAATGACAGAGTTTTTATGTAGTTGCTCAAACCAACAAGACATAGCAGCTAAATTTTCCTTATATTACACCCTTAGTGAGAGACCCCCTTCAGTCATGACTGACCATGGTATTGCACCTAGAATGTTACCCTCCCAGGCACAAGTCCGGGCAAGGTTGTTTTATGGGAGACCAGCACTCGCCCATGCATACCGGCCTCCCCTCTCCACGCCACCAAGGGAAAGGCAAAGGGGGCCCCGATACAGCTTGGCACCAGTGACGTCGCAACTCATTTCTACAGCTGAGTGAACTGGAGCAACGTGAAATAAAGTGTCTTGCTCAAGAACACAACTCGCAGCCCGGTCCGGGATTCAAACTCACAACCTTGCGATCGTAAGCTCGACGCTCTAACCACTGAGCCATGCGCCTTCACATTACCCCCTAGTGTCTTACAAAATAGGACAACACAGTTCTAAATTCTCTGCACAGGATGGCCATTGCTGGAAAGTCTGTGATCATATGTCTACTTAACCAAGACCGACCTGGTGTTAAACAACAATCATAGCAAAAACACCAAAATTATCATAACAGTTTGAAATAACCAATCACAAATACACTACATAAGATGAACCAATGAGAAAGAAGCTACTTGGAGTGCTAGAAATAGCAGTCACGTATTTTTCGTGTGTTACTTCTGTCTAGAAAAGAGAAAACTACAGCAGATAATGTGGTTCCTACATTGGAATGTAAAAGAAAAATGAAGACAGAAATTTCTTTCAGTTCTTTATTTAAGAGACGAGGAATTATGTACATTATTTACATTATTTACATTTGATGGATATTTGTCCTCATCTTGTTTGTTGTATATGGCGTAGTGGTTAACAGCATGGGCTGCTAACCCCAAGATTCCGAGTTCGATTCCAGGCAGTGACCTGAATAATAGTAATAATAATAATATTAATAGTAATAACATCGAAAAATACCTTAGGAATGAGAACCCAGGTTCGAAATTTCCCCAAGACACCTGATGAAGGCTGGAGGGTATATCAGCTGAAACATTGTGTTAACAACAAACAAAATGAGGACAAATATCCATCAAATGTAAATAATGTAAATAAGGAATTTCTTTGATTATAAGTTTAAAGCAGGAGTTTTCAAACTGTGGTCCGCAAGGACAAGACCGGGGGCCCGTGAACAGCAAATACTTTTTATGGGCAATTTGATTTTATATATGTTTTTTAATCGAAATTTTTTAATTGACAATAAACCTATTTGTTAAATACTGTTAAATAAATAAATGTAAAAATATATGTTATTTTAAGCAAATATTTATGTACAAATTTCATAAGCGTTTATAAGGGGGTAAAGCCTGAAATATAAGGGGGTCCGCAAGTCAAAAAGTTTGAAAACCCCTGGTCTAAAGGGTAAAGAGGCAAAAGAGGGTCAAACGAATACCTGGAGTCAGGCATCTACCATACATTGAATGTCTTGTTTCCCTGGATATGAACACAAAGCTCCGATGTCTGGTAACTGACTTGGTAGACACCCACAATATTATCGACCATCATATAGATGGCGTTAGGAAGGGCATCCAGCTGTAGAAACTCTGCCAAATTAGATTGGAGCCTGGTGTTGCCATCCGGTTTCACCAGTCCTCAGTCAAATCGTCCAACCCATGCTAGCATGGAAAGCGGACGTTAAACGATGATGATGATGATGATGATATAGACTCACAAGGGCCGGTTTCCTGATTTCCCCGTCTATATATTTCCCACCTGGACGGGACGCCAGTCCGTCACAGGATTACTCATTTTCTTCCAGCTGAGTGGACTGGAGCAACGTGTAATGAAGTATTTTTTTCTCAAGAACACAATGCAACATGGGGATTATAGGTCTGTTTGATGAGCATTGACTTAATAATAAGTGACGACAACAACAACACAACATAGATATTTTGCCTAAGATAATATAGTACTAGATACACTTAGCCCGAGAAAAAAAGTGATGGGATGGCCATAACTGGAACACCTTTGATCACAGGCCTACTCAAAGAGGGTTAATTTGGGGTTAAGCAAAATACAATCCTTAACAAAAAGAGACCTTCGTCCATTTTAGGCGCAGGCATAGCTATGTGGTTAAGAAGCTTGCTTCGAAACCATGTGGTTCTGGGTTCAATCCCACTGCATAGCACCCCAGGTGAGTGTCTTCAACTTTAGTCATGGACTAGCCAATGCCTTGTAAGTGAATTTGGTAGATGGAAAGTGTGTGATGAGACCTTTGTGCTTGAGAAGATCCATCAAGCCATGGGAAATCGTAGCCATGGTAGATACTGATGCCATGCAACTGGTACATAAAAGCACCCATGACACTCTCAGAGTGGTTGGCATATTAGGAAGGGCATCCAGCTGTAGAAACCTTCCAAATCAGACTGGAGTCTGGTGCAGCCCCTCAGCTTGCCAGCTCTGGTCAAATAGTCCAACCCATGCCACTATGGACAATAGATGTTAAATAAAGATGATGATGATACATATATATATATATATATATTTGACTTGGTTTTTGTGTCTTTCCCTCACCTACTACTTTAGAACCAATGTTGGTTTGTTTGTATTCCAGTAACTTAGTGGTTTAGCAAAAGAGACCAATAGTAATTTTCAATATAATTACTGGGGTTGATTTGTTCAACTAAACTCTTCAGGGTGATGCCCCAGCATGACCGCAGCCCAATGACTGAAACAAGTAAAAGAAATCAAAGTGACATGCTCACCAGTCTTCACAGGTTCAGTCCTGTTCAGGTAATGGCCAGTTTTGTACAGGTGTACAGCCTTTTGCATCTGTTCTAGAAGTCTGTCGGCGTTCATGGTCAAGTTGGTAAAGCCAGAAACCACATCGTAAAGAATAGGATGGAGGGATGGTGGAGCACCATATGGAAGTCGAAAAATTATGAAATGGCGCCCAGCATTGAAGATATTTTTCTTTTCATTCAGTCCGACACAATGACCGTTCTGACAAGGGATTCTGAAAGGGGAACAAACAAAAGATGAACTAAAAATACACAAGGTGACACAGCAGATTTCGAGAAAATGTCTGGTGGTATTTGTCAGTAGTGGAGGCGCAATGGCCCAGTGGTTAGGGCAGTGGACTCCCGGTCATAGGATTGCGGTTCGATTCCCAGACCGGGCATTGTGAGTGTTTATTGAGCGAAAACACCTAAAGCTCCACGAGGCTCCAGCAGGGGATGGTGGCGAACCCTGCTGTACTCTTTCACCACAACTTTCTCTTGCTCTTTCTTCCTCTTTCTGTTGTGCCTGTATTTCAAAGGGGCCAGCCTTGTCACACTGTGTCACGCTGAATATTCCCGAGAACTACATTAAGGGTACACGTGTCTGTGGAGTGCTCAGCCACTTGGACGTTAATTTCACGAGCAGGCTGTTCCGTTGATCGGATCAACTGGAACAGCCTACAAGCACATCATAAGCGACAGAGTGCCAACAACAACATTTGTCAGTAATTAATAAGCACAAAACACTGATTTCAAATTCTGGCACAAGTCTAGCAGGTTTGATAGAAGGGGTCAAGTTGATTAAATTAACCCCAGTCTTCAACTGGTGTTTATTTTTATGAGCGCTAAAAGGATGAAAGGTGAAGTTGAACCTGGTGGAGTTTGAACTCAGAATGTACAGATGGAGGAAATGCCGCTGTGCATTTTGCCCAGCATGCTAACGATTCAGCCAGGTTGCCAACTTAGTAACTACAAAATATTCACTAAGTGGATTTGCAAGTTACATGGTAACCTCACTGGTCTAAATACTCTACTTATTTTATATACAAACTGGCCACATCTGGCCTCTCAAACACACCCTACAATGTCATTCTAAAAATAAACAATCACATCAGTGAAATCTTGAAGCTACAAAACAACACAGGATTAATTCAAAACAATGTTAACCTTTTACCATTTAAACCGGCCATACCTGGCCAAAAGTATTCTCTCACACCAACCCTACAATATCGTTTTAAAAATTAATAGCTACCTCATCAAAATCTCATAGCTACAAGATAATGCATGATTAGTTCAAAACGATGTAGATAAAAAAGCATTAATTTTGGCAGAATAATGCAAACACTAAAGGGTTAAATGAAGAAGCGTTACATTTGACAGAGTAATCTGAATGCAAAAGGGTTAAAGAATGAAAGTTCAAAGAAAGAAAAATGTTTTGAAAGTATCACTAACTTGGCATGGAATTCTGAAGGTGAGAAATGGAGATTGCAGTCGGCCTGTGTGGAACAGTGTGGGTCACCGATTCCAGTGTCATCGACATCGGTAAGCTTTAACATTCCATTGACAAGGACAAACTGTTGGTGTCGGAAGTCGTTCATGACTACGGGACCGTGAGGGGAGTGAGCGAAGAAATGAATCAGTGAAGTGAGGTCGTATGAGATCTGTGTAGAGAGGAAATGGGTAAGACATCATGGAAGGAAGAAAACAGGAAAGTGCAATGGAAAGGTAAAATGTAACAAAGGGTTGATTGGTATGTAGGCAGGTAGGAAGGTTTGATGGTCACCATATACACATACCTTCAATCTGTCATACAGTTAGAAAATTTGACCAAATATTAATAACAACATTAACAAATGTCTTTATATCAAAACACACACACATGCACTGTAATTTCTCATGTATAAGTTGTACCCCTAACTTGGTGTTCAATACTGGTTCAAAATTTTTTCCCTTCATATTCAAACTTGATATCAGCTTTACCTCATATATAAACTGCATCCTAAATTTTCCAGTTAAAATGTATGAGAAAACAAGGACAGGAAAACAAAACAAAAAAAGGAGAAATGGTACACAAATACAAATGCTGTGAAGAATGAGTATGACCAGTAACAGGAAGAACAAATAATAGCATGGATTAACCCATTTTATCAACCTTCTTTTATCTGAGGCCGAGCCCCAGCATGGCCACAGTCTAACGACTATGACTGAAATAAATAAAAGAGTAAAAGAATATATATATCCAGTGCCGCCAGACTGGCCCTCGTGCCTGTGGCACGTAAAAGCACCCACTACACTCTCGGAGTGGTTGGCGTTAGGAAGAGCATCCAGCTGTAGAAACTCTGCCAGATCAGATTGGAGTCTGGTGTTGCCATCTGGTTCACCAGTCCCCAGTCAAATCATCCAACCCATGTTAGCATGGAAAGCAGATGTTAAATGATGATGATGATGATGATATATATATATATATATATAATGCGAGAGAGTTAGGGGTTGAGGGTTCAACCCACTAAGGGATAGTATCTATCCAATATACTGCTGGGAGGGTACCCAATTATTGCTACACTAGTGTTATACCAAGTGCAATAAATGGGAGCGGGTAAAAGGGGGGGGGGGTATATAACCAAAATACAGTGGACAAGAACAACATGCCGAGTACACCTCAGTATATCTTGCAGGACATCCCCCTTCTTTATGCTTGTACCTGATGTGACACAAACTGCACAGGGCTGATACAACACAATTTGATGCACAAAATCCTACCCATAACGCACAGTTGCAGGATGGGTTGAAACGATTTTCGTACAGAATAAAGACTAGCGCTGAATATATCTTCTGTTTCCGTTTATATACAATATATAATAACCTTATAATATGCATCTCAAAACTTCTCTTCGACTACCATATGTTATCATACAGCAGGATTACTTCTTTTACTAGATACACAGTGTATGAGTACATTTGGTAGATGGAAACTGAAAGAAGCCCATACCATATATATGTATGTGTTTGTGTTTTTGGGATTGTCATCTCCTAGCACTGCTTTATATACCAGTGTTGGTTTGTTTATGTTCCTGCAACTTAGCGGTTTAGCAAAAGAAAATGACAGAATAAGTATCAGGCTTACAAAAAAAATAAGTACTGGGGTTAATTTGCTCCCCTAAAATTCTTCAAGGTGGTGCCCCAGCATAGCCATAGTCTAATGAGTGAAATAAAGTAAGACAAAATATTTTATATATATGCGCATGTGTGGCTGTGTGGTAAGAAGCTTGCTTCCAAACCACATGGTTCCAGGTTTGGTCCCACTGTGTGACACCTTAGGCAAGTGTCTTCTACTATAGCCTTGGGAAAACAAAAGCTTTGTGAGTGGATTCAGTAGATGGAAACTTAAAGAAGCCTGTCATATGTGTGTGTGTGTGTGTGTGTATCTTTGTGCCTATATTTGTGCCCCTCACCTTCGCTTGACAACCAATGTTGGTGTGTTTACATCTCTTGTAACTTAGTGGTTTGGCAAAAGGGACCTACAAAATAAGTATTAGTGCTTTATGAAAAAAATGTCCTGGGGTCGATTTGTTCGCCTAAAAACCCTGAAGGCGGTGCACCAGCATGGCCACAGCCAAATGACTGAAACAAGTAAAAGAATATATATATATATATACACATCCAATACAGGAAGGCCTCCACACACAAGTGTATGTGTGTGTATCTGTGAGTGTGTGCGTGCACCAATGCTGTATGAGTGTATTACATATACATAGATATAGGGGTGGGAGTTTTTGTCTGGTTTAGAGTAGTGAAAGCCCCTAAAAACAAGTAAATAACATACAGCTTATTCCCCATTCTGCACCCTACCCTTCAACTGGTGTTTACAGAAGAGAGAATGACTAGCCCCAGTGGAGAGAGAAGAAATGGGCTCCCCATCCCGCAGCCCCCACCTCAATATTTTTTTATTTCATTTTGGCACTACCCTCTTACCCTTAACCCTATCATCTCTTCCTTCCCACTTCTGACAACCCCCTACACAAACACTTACATATGACTGTTGGGACAGATGGTGGAGGATGGTGATGGCAGTGGTGGTAATGACATGGTGGTGGTGGTGGTGATGAAAGAATGACGTTTTTATTGTTTTTGTTTTTTAGCTCAAAAATATAATTTATTTTGGCAAGTAAATTTATTTCACACTAAGCTTTCCTCTCCCTTGGAGCTTTTCTGGTGTTTTCACACACACACACACACACACACACACACACATACATACTCCTGCCACTGACACATATAATAAACATTCTCCTGCCAACACACACAAACACACACACACACACACTCTTAAACCCACATCACCTCAGTAAGTCCCCTAACTCCCCCAGGACTTCACCCACTTATCTGCCTGGCATCTAGGCTGACAAGCAGAGGTGGAGTAATAGGGAAGGGGTGGGCGGGTGGAAGGAGAATTAAGGCAAAGGGGTGGTGGTGGTGGTGGAGAAGTCTGATCCGACCCAGACCCAAACACACACATGCAAAATATTTTTGGTTTTGTTTAAAGTGCTGAGAAATTTGAAAAGTAAGCCTTTATTTAAGCAAAAACAAATACAAATGAAATTATAAATAAATATATAAACAACAGCTCATAAAATATTGACTAAATATGGCCTTTACGGCGCTTAGAAGGAAAAAACAAAAAAATGTAAATAATGCACATAATTCCTCATCTCGTAAATATAGAACTGAGTGTCTTGTAGTTTGAAGAGTAGCCAGAATATACAAAAAAGTGAAGACAAATGAATAATAGGCGTAGGAGTGGCTGTGTGGTAAGTAGCTTGCTTACCAACCACATGGTTCCGGGTTCAGACCCACTGCATGGCACCTTGGGCAAGTGTCTTTCACTAGAGCCTTGGGCCGACCAAAGCCTTGTGAGTGGATTTGGTAGACGGAAACTGAAAGAAGCCCGTCGTATATATATGTGTGTGTGTGTGTCTGTGTTTGTCCCCCCCCCCAACATCGCTTGACAACCGATGCTGATGTGTTTGTGTCCTCGTAACTTAGAGGTTCGGCAAAAGAGACCGATAGAATAAGTACTAGGCTTCCAAAGAATAAGTCCTGGTGTCGATTTGTTTGACTAAAGGCGGTGCTCCAACATGGCCACAGTCAAGTGACTGAAACAAGTGAAAGAATACAAGCAAGCTACTGCTGCTGAGACCCCCTTCGGTCATGACTGACCATGGGATTGCACCTGGAAAGTTCCCCTCCCAGGCACAAGTCCGGGCAAGGTTGTTTTATGGGAGACCAGCAGTCGCCCATGCATACCCACCTCTACGCCACCAGTGTTATCCAAGGGAAAGGCAAAGGGGCCGATTCAGCTTGGCACCTGGGACGTCGCAACTCATTTCTACAGCTGAGTGAACTGGATCGACGTGGAATAAAGTGTCTTGCTCAAGAACACAACACGCAGCCTGGTCCGGGATTCGAACTCACAACCTCATGATCGGAAGCTGGACGCACTAACCTCTGTGCCATGTGCCTTCACTACTGCCAATACTATTGCTAATAATAATGATAAGGGTTTCAAATTTTGGCACAAGGCCAGCAATTTCGGAGGAGGGGACAAAGCAATTACATTGGCTGCAGTGTGAAATACCGCTAAGTATTTTGTCCAGTGCACTAACGATTCTGCCAGCTAGCTGCCTTAATAATAATAATAATAATAATAATAATAATAATAATAATAATAATTATTATTATTATTATTATTTCAAATTTTTGTCACAAGGGCAGCTTAGGGGAGGGGATTAAGTCGATGTAAATGACTGCAGTGCATAACTGGTACTTATTTAATCGACCCCGAAAGGATGAAAGGCAAAGTCAACCTCGGAGGGATTTTAACTCAGAACGTAGCGACGGGCGAAATACCATTAAGCATTTCACCCGACGCACTAACGGTTCTGCCAGCTCGCTGCCTTAACAATAATAATAATAATGATAATAATAATAATAATAATTGATTTGTTTTATTGGCCACAAGGGCTAATATCAATTAGAAAGATGTAAGGACAAAGACAGGACGAAGGTTACAAAAGGTTTTGTCCGAAAAGGTAGGAACGTTTGTCTACCACCACTGCTGCTGCTGTTACTATTACCACTACTACCACCATCGCCACTACCACCACCACATCACTATGGGTGCACAAGAAATAGAAATGGGATCACAAACAAACAAGCTGAGTATGAAGAACTATGCATGTGGTAGATGCAGCTGAGAGCAGTTAGCGACGAAGTGCAAACACAAAATATTTTTTTCAAATGCTCAGAGCGCTCCATAAAAGTAGTTTATAGGTTTTGCTACCTAACTGGCATAATTAGGAATGGGGGAGGGGTTCTGAGGGAAGAATTCTGTTGTAAGCACCCTATAATAATCCCCTCATAACTTTTTAACTTTTGGGGATTTTCAGAAAGTTTTTACAAATTTTTGTTCTACGGAGTAGTTGTGTGGTAAGTAGCTTGCTTACCAACCACATGGTTCCGGGTTCATTCCCACTGCGTGGCACCTTGGGCAAGTGTCTTCTTCTATAGCCTCGGGCTGACCAAAGCCTTGTGAGTGGATTTGGCAGACGGAAACTGAAAGAAGCCTGTCGTATATATGTATATATATATATGTTTGTGTGTATGTGTGTCTGTGTTTGTCCCCCCCAACATTGCTTGAGGACCGATGCTGGTGTGTTTACGTCCCTGTAACTTAGCGGTGCGGCAAAAAGAGACCGATAGAATAAGTACTGGGGTCGATTTACTCGACTAAAGGCAGTGCTCCAGCATGGCCACAGTCAAATGACTGAAACAAGTAAAAGAATTATACAATACCCCACCGCCATTAAACAATTTTTGGTGTGTGATTTAATGGATATTTAGCTGCTCTTTTTAGCACATCTCCCAACCACCTGACATCCTCCTCGTTTCTTTGTCACTCTGATGTATTGATGCTTTTAAATATCTTTCTCTTCATAAACACATTTAATGGCCTATTCCTGGGATTTAAGCACAAAATTTGGACTGTCTGTATTTTAAACTTAGATTTCACAAAAAGGATTTTAATTAAAAATTTAAAAACTTGAAGATCAGCGTTGCCTGCGTAATCGTTACCAGCGTCGCCTTCCTGGCACTTGTGCCGGTGGTATGTGAAAAGACATTCGAGTGAGGTCATTGGCAGTGCCGCCGGACTGGCTCCTGTGCAGGTGGCACATAAAATACACCATTTTGAGCATGGCTGTTGCCAGTACCGCCTGACTGGGGCCTGGTCCCAGTCAAACTGTCCAAATCCATGCCAGCACAGAAGACGAATGATTATGATGTGTGTGTGTGTGTGTGTGTGTGTGTGTGTGTGTGTGTGTGTGTGTGTGTGTGTATTATTCTTTTACTTGTTTCAGTCATTTGACTGTGGCCATGCAAATTGACCCCAGGACTTATTCTTTGTAAGCCTAGTACTTATTCTATCAGTCTCTTTTGCCAAACTGCTAAGTTATGGGGATGTAAACACACCAGCATCGGTTATCAAGCGATGCTGGGGAGACACATAAGTACATACATACATACATACACACACACACACACTACCATCACTGCTACCAAGAACAAAAACAATAACCACCACCACCTACGCCTATGCATATATATATATATATATATATATATATAATGTATGGCACAAGATCACCTCCTCTGATGCCCCCTCCCCTCTCAAAGGATGTTTGTCTTGCAGGTTACTTGGTGACCCTGTCAGTGCTGGTGCCATGTAAAAACGCACTCCATGGAGTGGTTGGTGATAGGAAGAGCATCCAGCTGTAAAAACCATGCCAAAACAGACAGTAAAGCATGGTGCAGTGTTCTCACATTAAACAATGATGATGAAGATGAAGATGAAGATATATATATGTATATATAATATATACACATACACACACACAACAACCATATGCAAGTGTAGCATGCACACACAGCCACATAACCATTCATTCATATATGTGCTGAATGCTCGGCATGCTGTCAAGAAGTAACTTCCTCTCCTTTGTGTAAACACACACACACACACACACGCACACATACACTTACACACACACTCCTACGGTCCATCCTCTCACTGCTCCTCACTGCTTCTTACTGTCTCTTACTTCAATTATTTCACACTCATCATCATCCTGACAAAAACTAACAATGTCACAAATCCCCACCTCCCCCAATTTCTCTCCTCCCCTCCTCCTCCTCCTTCTCCCCATCACACATATCTGGCAATAAGTACAACTTTATACTACCACAAACCACCACCACTGCTGACACTACCACCACTGCTACCACCACCACCACCACCACCACCACCAACCACCAACCACCACCACCACCACCACCACCACCACTATGAATTAACTCTCACAGCCACCCTCAGTACCCAGACAACTAACTACACCAATCCTATTATCCCATCTCCAACTACACAGAAAACAAGCAGGCTGGATCTTATCTCATCTAATTCAAGATGTCAGACACACACACACACACACACACTCTCTAATACAATGAACAAACACACATCTACACACTAACACAACAAACACACACACATTACATACACACAAATTTCTCCAGACACCTCAAATTACATTTACACACCACATGAGGTGTTGCGGGATTTCACACACAATTACTTCCATGAACTACACGTTTCCACTAATATGACACACAGACACACATACACACACTCATGCATGTCTTAAAACATGTCTTGCGCACACACTCCACATCAGCACAAACTATCCTAACCTTAACACATCAAATTAACACACACACACAGATATAACCACAAACATTTATTTTCAGTCATTTAATTATATATATTTGCACAGGCATACAAATATTTATCTTTACACATCTAATTATATACATACACACACACATATATATAAGTGAACACACACACATATATAAGTAAACACTCACATACACACAGACATATATCATCATTATTTAACATCCATTTTCCAAGGGGCCATTTCTTTACACATTTATATGTATGTGTGCGTATGTATACACACACACCCAACCTACACATAAACATGTCTTTATATATCTAATCACACAACCATACACAATCATGAGAATTTAGCTTTACACATTTAATTACATTCATACATACACAGATGCTCACATTTCCCCAAACGCACAGCTGTTCTCACACACACACACACACACACAGCAGTCTGTTGACTCACTTGTCAGTTACAAGTCCTGCCATAACAAATTAGGTCCAATGTCACCCAGGAGTCAATGTGAGAGCCTGCCTTATAAATGGTTGTACAAGCCTGCTAGACAGTGTAGCCAAAATTTCCCTCAAACCACACTTTACTTTAAAAAAAAAAAACGAAAGTAAATGCACACTGGGGAATGAAATCCTAGACAGACATACAATAATAAGAGATGGTCATGGCTGGAATGCCTTTGATAAATAGGTCTGCTGGATCAAGGCTGACCAGAGGGAGGAGTTAACCAACAACAGGTATCACAGCTACAATTGACTACCACTGGAACTAGTTTTGTTTGTTTGTTTGTTTGTTGGCTTTTCTTTATCTGAGAGATGTTAATACCAAAATCTGTTAGGATTAATGGAGAATCTTACCTCTCATGATATAGAAACATTTCTCATGGCACCAGAAGACAAAATGGAAAAAATTGTTGCCCAGGAAGACAGCAAGGGATTAGTACTTGTGGACAGCAATCTCTGCCCTGATAGCAGTGAGTAGGGATATGGTCCAGCACCCAAGAACACCAAGAGGGGGTCTCAACTGCCACAGGTTCGACCATATAACCTGTCGGAGAGTGACCGATACTTTGACAATTTTTTTTTTTCTTCTCAGCCTGAAAAGCTGCGTAAAAGCACCCAGTATACTCTGTAAAGTGGTTCGTGTTAGGAAGGGCATCCGGCCATAGAAACTATGCAAAAACAGACAATTGGAGAAAGGGCAGCTCTTGTTAAACCGTCCAACCCATGCCAGCATGGAAAGCAGACATTAAATGATGATGTTTGGGACATAAATTAATATAAAATTCTGATTGCAGGTTTTAATAAAGAAAAGCCTGAGCAAAGTTCAGAGAGCTCCTACCGCTGCTGGTAACAAAGGGCCTCTCACTCAGAGTGAAAGGTAGACTGCACGATGCATGTGTGCGAACAGCCATGCTACATGGCAGTGAAGTATGGGCTGTAACTGCTGAGACATGCGCAGGCTTGAAAGAAATGTCAGTGTGCATACACGACAGAGTGTAAGTGCTCCGAGAGAAAAGTTGGACATAAGAAGCATCAGATGTGATGTGCAAGAGAGACGATTGCACTGGTATGGTCATGTGTTGTGTATGGATGGGGGAAGCTGTGTGAAGGAATGCTGCACTCTAATAGTGGCGGGAACCTGTGGAAGAGGTAGATCCAGGAAGACATGAGACGAGGTGGTGAAGCATGACCTTCGAATGTTGGGCCTCACAGAGGCAATGACAAGCGACCAAGACGTCTGGAGATATGCTATGTTTGAGAAGACCCGGCAAGCCAAATGAGAACGTAGCCATGGCTAATGCCAGTGTCGCATAACCGGTCCGTTCAAAAGTACCCTTCAATTGTTGGGCAATATGTTGTGCTTGAGAAGACCTGTTGAGTCAAGTGAAATCGTAGTCATGGCCAATGCCAGTGCTGCCTGACTGGTACCCGTTCCGGTGGCACACAAGAAGCACCATTTGTGTGTGGCTGATGCCAGTGTCAGTGGCACATAAAAAGCACCATTTGAGCATGGTTGGTGCCAGTGCCGCCTGAGTAGCTCCCGTGCCGGTGGCATGTGAAAAGCACCATTCAAGTGTGGTCGATGCTAGATCAGATTGGAGCCTGGTGCAGCCTCCTGGCTTGCCAGTCCTCAGTCAAACCGTCCAACCCATGTGGTATCAAAAGGGTTTACCCTTTTTGATACCACATCAAGCAAAGTTCTAAACAGATCCCTAAAATTTAGCTTCCCTATATAAATTAACATGTAGTCATTAAAACTAGCCCCTTAACTTCACATTCATTATACCCCATAGAAATTTTTGAATGAAGCAACAAATATCCTTTAAAAGGCTTTTAGGAACATTTGTACATTTACAATGCAAGATCCCAGCAGATGGATAATACTTACTCGTAGTCTTTCTTCCCAGCTCATAGGCAGCAGTTTGATCAGATCTATAGTGTCACCCAGCTCTGTAATTAAAGACACCAAAGTAACATCATCACCGTTGTACTGTTCTTCAGGGATGCAGTAACCCAATACCTGAAAGAAAATGGAAACCGTCAACACACTGCTATTGAAACAAAGAATATGGTAAAATCAGTAAACATGCAGCAAGCATTAAATTAACTACATACAACCCCCACATGCAAGTGACTACAGTTGGTAGCATGTACCATATTTCTAATTGTTTTTGTTGTCTATGTAGTTACAAGCAAGCATAGATAGGGTGTTATGACATGGGTACACACATCTGGTGTGGAGGCGCAATGACCCAGTGGTTAGGGCAGCGGACACGCGGTCATAGGATCGCAGTTTCGATTCCCAGACCAGGCGTTGTGAGTGTTTATTGAGCGAAAAACACCTAAAGCTCCACGCGGTTCTGGTAGGGGATGGTGGCGAACCCTGCTGTATTCTTTCACCATAACTTTCTCTCACTCTTTCTTCTTGTTTCTGTTGTACCTGTAATTCAAAGGGCCAGCCTTGTCACACTGTGTCACGCTGAATATCCCTGAGAACTACGTTAAGGGTACACGTGTCTGTGGAGTGCACAGCCACTTGGACGTTAATTTCACGAGCAGGCTGTTCCGTTGATCGGATCAACTGGAAACCTCGACGTCGTAAGCAACAGAGTGCCAACAACAACAATACACGTCTGGTGTAAAATGGTATTACACAAATAAAAAGTTGGTTGTAACTATCTAAAAATAACCCATCACAGAAATATATGT
Source organism: Octopus bimaculoides (assembly GCF_046866305.1). Lineage (NCBI taxonomy): Eukaryota > Metazoa > Mollusca > Cephalopoda > Octopoda > Octopodidae > Octopus > Octopus bimaculoides. Next base: position 14,200,346 of record NC_142942.1, on the reverse strand, counting down.
TAACACAGAATGCACTCCGTACTATTCAAACGTTGGTACAATACTCAGTATTCACTGTTCAACTAGCGACTGTTAAACCAACACACATAGAGCTAACATGGTAAACCAACACGGATGAACTAACACTGTCAACCCCTACCACTGACAGTTCACTCAGTCTTTATCTATTGCAATTGGTTAGTCCACCTGCAGTCACATGGGGGTGTTCAGGATTCTCCCATAACAATAGATACAAGTTGGTGTAAATATTGAATGGCTGTTGGGGTCCACCAGAATAAAACAGTAATCAAAAGCGTCCATAGGCCAAAAAAAAAAAAAATGACGTAGGAGTGGCTGTATGGTAAGTAGCTTGCTTACCAACCACATGGTTCCGGGTTCAGTCCCACTGCGAGGCACCTTGGGCAAGTGTCTTCTACTATAGCCTCGGGCCGACCAAAGCCTTGTGAGTGGATTTGGTAGACGGAAACTGAAAGAACCCCGTCGTATATATGTATGTATATATATATATATATATATATATATGTATGTATGTGTGTGTATATGTTTGTGTGTCTGTGTTTGTCCCCCCAACATCGTTTGACAACCGATGCTGGTATGTTTACGTCCCCGTAACTCAGCGGTTCGGCAAAAGAGAGACCGATAGAATAAGTACTAGGCTTCCAAAGAATAAGTCCTTAGGTTGATTTGCTCGACTAAAAGGCAGTGCTCCAGCATGGCCACAGTCAAATGACTGAAACAAGTAAAAGAGTAAAAGAGAGTAACCCCTGATGCGAATACTGAAACCAATCTTTCAGAAGTCAATAAGTTGAGAAATTATAATCATACTGAATCAGATTGGAGCCTGGTGTTGCCATCTGGTTTCACCAGTCCTCAGTCAAATCGTCCAACCCATGCTAGCATGGAAAGCGGACGTTAAACGATGATGATGATGATGACGATGACTGAGACATAAAATAAGCACAAGGCCATACAATTAGAAAGAAGAAATAGTCAATTAATTGTATTGATACTAGTATTTGTCTGGTACTTATGTTATTGACCCTGCAAGGACGAAAAGCAAAGGTAGACCTTGTTGGGATTTGAACACAGAAGTCAATGGGTTAAAAATTTATGTGTGTATTGATTTCTAACATAGGTACAAGGGTTAGTCAATTGTAATCGGTCTCAGTATTTGTCTGGTATTCATCTTATCGACCCAGGAAGGATGGAAGGCAATGTAAGCTTCAACAAGATTCGAACACAGATGTCAATCAGGTTAAAAAATTTATAATCATATTGATTTCTAACTGGCACAAGGTCACACAATTAAGGAGAAGGGTCAATCAATTAGTTGTATTGATTCCAGTACTTGACTGTTACTTATCTTATTGACTGACCCTGGATGGATGAAAAGCCAAGTTAGCCTTGGTGTGATTTGAACACAGAATGTAAAAAAAAAAAGTGTCACTAAACACTGTCCAACACACTACCAACTGTACCAATCTACCACCCTTGAAAAATTATAATCCAAGTAATGATAATAAAGTTTCGATTACCTTAACGAGATTCTGGTGTTCCAATTCCTGCAGGAGAACAATTTCTTTGACAATTTTCTGTGCAGCTCTGTAATAACATTCTGCAAGAGTCTGACCCCATTTCACACAGTTGGTCACATCTTGCCCTCCAATGTCGACAGTCTTCATTGCAACTTTCTTGGACGATATAACTCCGCTATACACAGCCTTTGTCCAGCCCGATCCGATGTAGTGTTTGTCAGTTATGTTCTCGATATCCTGACAGTTGAAAAGTTGTTCGCTGCTCCGGTTCTTGAAACGAAGTGTTCCATTCTCAGCATTGCTGATCAACTCGAGCGATTCATCGTTTTCGCTAGATGAAAAATTGCTCGATTCTACAGCGTTCTCCATCAGCTTTCGGAAACGGCTGACCAACACACGGTATTCATTATCTCCCTGGGTTTTCTGTGCAGAACCCTTGCCGGCAGTTCGTGACCAACTATCGGGCTTCTCGACGAGAGCACTGTTCCACTTGGTCCATGTCTGGTGAACCAAGATGTTGCATACAAGGAAGACGTTGATGCAAAAGCCGAAAATGTAGCATCGCATGCGACGTGTGAACCTGAGGGGTCGACCCAGAGACGCCATAGGAACTCTGACCCGACCCCCTTCTGTAGTAAGGGCTGTTGGTGGTGTTGTTGCTTAACAGCAAGTCAGCTCTGATTGAGAAAATCTATGATCACAAATATTCCAACCATGACCTACACATCATTTTTGTATATCAATCAATAACTACATTCTCCAATGTGCCCTTCCTATTTTAAGATGAAAGGATGTGATTTCAGAGGCTGTTTGGCTGGTATTTCTATTTCTCTAAGGTTTAGCCACTGCTTGAGTAAAGACTCACCCTTTGACTCAAGCAATAGGATTGTTGTCATTAATTTTGAAGACACTTTTTCACATAGAATTCTTCTGGTCAGGCTTTCAACTTCAAGATCACATGATGTCCATTTATAAACCACAAGCCACAAATCAGTTCTTTAAATTTGGCAATATACTGTAATTGTGAAGTAGTCAGTGGCCATACAGGTTTTTTTTTACCTGAAATATAAAAGATACATAGTCAAAATGTAGCTGATCCAAAGCCCAAGTCACAAAGAGGTTCATTTAAAAGAAAAAAAAAAAGCTCACATACACACACAGAATGATTGTAATAAATAACATCTTTTATCTTTTACTTCTTTTAGTCATTAGACTGTGGTCATGCTAGGACACTATCTTGAAAGATTTTGGTCAAAGGAATCAACTCCAGTATTTAACTCTGTTAGTCACTTTTGTTGAACTGCTAAGTTATGGAGATGTAAACAAACCAACACTGGTTGTCAAGTTGTGGTGGAGGACAAAAGCAGACACAAAGACACACACACACACATATATATGATGGGCTTCTTGCAGTTTCCATTCACCAAATCCACCCACAAGGCTTTGGTCAGCTTGAGGCTATAGTAGAAAATACTTACCTAAGGTGTCAGGCAGTGGGACTGAACCCAGAACCATATAGTTGGAAAGCAAAAACCTTGCCACACAGCCACACCAGCATATGAATATTTTGCAGAAATATTACCTTTGATATTCTGAATTCGTTTTGCAAGAATTTCAATCTGAAACCATGCATTGGAAGGAACCAAATACTATTATATTTAGGAGTGAAGGCGCGTGGCTTAGTGGTTAGGGCATTTGACTCATGATTGTAAGCTCATGAGTTCAATTCCTGGCAACATATTGTGTCCTTGAGCAAGACAATTTATTTCACATTGCTCCAGTGCACTCAGCTAGCAAAAATGAGTTATACTTGTATTTCAAAGGGTCAGCTTCCCAACAACATGGTTCTGGGTTCAATCCTACCGCATGGCACTTTGGGCAAGCGTCTTCTATTGTAGCATTTGAACTGATCAAAGCCTTATAAGTGGATTTGGTAGACGGAAACTGAAAGAAGCCCATCGTATATATATATATATATATTCCTCCATGGCAAGATTTAATTTGTGTATACAAATTTAATTTGCAGTCCATGGGAAGAGCCGTTTTAACGATGCATCCTGCCCAACTCTTCGAAACGCCGGTGTTAAAACGGGGGTAGCTGATGAAGTAGAATGTTCTCTATGTGGCTTGTGTGTTTTCTCGTCTACGTTTTGTTTGCAATGTCCTGTACCCAGATATGCACCTATACATACTGGTGGATGTCGGTACGCACATACCTGTACGTATATATGCATATACTCATTTACTATTTGTTTATATATATATATATATAGGTAACTCCTATGTGTGTGTGTGTGTGTGTGTGTGTGTTTCTTTGTCCACCATCCCCACCTCCCAGCACCACCTGACAGGCAGTCTTGGTGTATTTACATCCCCATAACTTTGTGGTTTGACAGAAGAGACCTATAAAATAAGTAATCAAATTTAAAAAATCAATAAGTAATGGGAGTCGATTCATTCCACTACAAATTCTTCAAGGTGGTGCTCCAGCATGACCTGCAGTCAAATGACAGAAACAAGCAAGGTGTAAAACAAAAGAGCACCAGTTGAACTTCTACCACCACTACTACCACCACCACCAACAACAACAACATCACCACCATCACTATGCCTTCACTACAACCTTTCCCCTATCAGCATCATCATCATCATCATCAGTTTCTACTTCCACAACAATATAATGCTACAAGGCAGGGTGTGGGGTGTCCTTTGTTATGAACACCACAACTGGTGAAGAGTTCTCTAGCCATCTGTCTCACCTCACCTCTGACATGTCATGTGACTGACCAGGATGTAGCTGACATGACATCTTGAAAGAGAACAATCAAGGGGGAGGGGCAGAGAACTAAATAAAAAGACCACACACACACATGCTCTCTCTCTCTCTCATCCCTACATATACATACACATTAACACACACACACACACACACACAATCCTTCTCTCTTCTTCCTACACTCAACCAAAAATAAGTATACCCACACACACACACACACAGAGCAGGAGTTCAACAGGTTGTCTATGGAAACACAAACAGGTAAAGTAGTTGTAGGCTTCATTCTTCATTTACTTACCAACAATTACTTGGGATGAAGCAGAAGAAAAGAACAGGGCAAAACAGTTCAGAAATAAAGATATGGTTGAACGCCTTTTTTCCCTGTAGTCAAACATTACTTGTTTTTTCAAGCAAGCTACCTTTCAGTGCATACATAAACAGCTGACTTTTATAGGACATATTGGTTTCAAATTTTGGCACAAGACCAGCACTGTGAGATATCTTGAGCAAGCATCTACCAAAGCCCTGGGCTGACCAAAGACTTGTTAGTGGACTGGTAGTTGGAAACTGAATGAAGCTTGTCTCATATATATATATATATATGTATATCTTGCCGTCTTTGAGCTGGGAAATAAATGGAATACTTGGTGTGTGTCTTGCTGTGGCTACCCCCTCCTAAAAAAAAAATGGGGAATAGACCTAGGTATATGGGTATATGTATTAGAAAAACAGTCAACAACTGATGAAGGGTCGTTCTTTGTTGTTTTGTTTTCCATTTATGTCTTTCGTTGTTTGAATAAATAATTCATATTCCATGTACTCGTACTTTTTATTTTTTGTCGTACAAGTTTCGTGACGTCCTGTGCCCACATATGCATATATATATATATACAAAAATAAGAGGAATGACCAGCAAAAGTGGACTCCTATATGCTAGAAATGGATGCCGAATCATCTAACCACGAAAAAAATGTTCTCAGTAAAATTTTTTTCATGGTTAGATGATTCGGCATCTATTTCTATCATACAGGAGTCCACTTTTGCTGGTCATTCCTCTTATTTTTGTATGTAATATAATTTTAATCTTCAGATTTTTTTAATATGCTAGACCACTGGTTTTAATTTATTAATATCAATTTCTACCCTCATTAATAAATTTATATACATATATACATATATATATATATATATATATATATATATATATATATATATATATATATATATAGAGAGAGAGAGAGAGAGAGAGAGAGAGAGAGAGAGAGAGAGAGAGAGAGAGAGAGGGGGGAAAGAGAGAGAGGAGAGAAATGTGAAGGTGTGTGGCTTAGTGGTTAAGGTGATGCACTGGCAATCGCCAGATTGTGGGTTCGATTCCCAGACCAGGTTGTTCCAGTCTCCTCTGGCTGCAAATAAATAACACCACAATGGACTAGCCTTCCAGTCTGGGGAAATGTTGGCCTCTTCATCTAGCCAGCAGGTTGGTATCATTTGAAAGCTAAGAAACGATGCAAAGCGCATTGTGACCAGCGATGTATAACATCCAATAGTCTGGTAGATAGATAGATAGATAGATAGATAGATAGACAGACAGACAGATAGATAGATAGAAAGACTTACAGATAGACATAGACAGATAAATAGATGTATATCTGTGTGCGTGCTTTTGTGTTTGTTCCAAGCCACCGCTTGACAACCGGTATTGCTTTGTTTACGTCCCTGTGACTGGTGGCGGTTCGGCAAAAACCACCGATAGCTATGTAGCAGGTTTTAAAATAATTCAAATACCAGGATCGATTCGTTCGCTTGAAACCCCTTCAAGGTGGTGGCCCGGCATTGCTGCAGTTCGATGACTAAAACAAAAAAGATATTTACTTGTTTTTTTTGTTTTTGTTTTTTTCCAGGTAAATTATTAAGAAGCAACACCTGTAGTTATGTCATCAAAGTGATACTATAACTAAATATTACTATTTTCCATTGAAAAACTCGCGATTTCAGTGAGATTTTGCAGATGTAATTTAAAGACTATCGATGTGTCCTATAAAAACACGCTGAAATTCGAACATGCGTTATGGGACAAGGAGGAAGTTGCAACGCGATCATTAAATCTGCAAGAAATAGCAGTTAAACATCTCTCATAGATAGATAGATAGATAGATAGATAGATACAGAGAGACAAATAGATAAAAAGATACAGACAGACAATAGATAGATAGATAGATAGATATATAGATAGATAGATATCTTTTTATTATAGCCACACAGGGCTAAATACAGAAAATGGACAAATTACAAAGTAGAGCTTTTCTTGGGGTGGGGGGGATAATTTCGATCAACAGGGATCGCGGGAAGGAAAAAAAAAACGTGGGTGGGGGGGCGATCAATAGGGATCGTGTATCACAGTCGATGTAAAAAACGGGGAACAGATTAGGTTTATCCGTGGAGAGAAAAGCCTACGGAAAAGACCACGGTCACCTCAGGCTTTTTTTTAAAAAGGTACATGAAAGTAAGTACCTTCTCTCTTTTTGTCTCTTTTTGTTACAAGTCTATGCTTAAAATGGTGTCGTCTTTCGTTCTTACCATTCTTGCCACATTTACCCATTTTTTATTGAAACTTTCATTCGACAACACTTTCCTCTCTATCATCATCCTCCTTTTCAAGTGGTACTTGAAAAAGTTGACGAGGGACTGACCAGAGAGGAAAGTGTTTGTTTGTAGACCTTTCAAACGCGTCCACCACACGCATTCTTTTGCCATAGCTATCAGTGTTACAAAAACCGTTTTTCCTTCCCGTTTAAAGGAAGGTGGCGGAACAATATTCACGATAGACTCGGCTGATAAGTGGGCTCGTCCCACACGCGACAACAGCCGTTAGATAGATAGATAGATCAATGCATAATAAACACATAGAGATAGGAGCAGACACAGAGACGTATAAATTACACATGTAGAACGACATACAATGAATCAAATGAATACAATGATAAATAGACAAAATGAAAGACACAAAGGGATAGCTAAGAAGAGATAGGACTATGGAAACGTTCGGGCTAGAAAGAGATAACTTGGATATGTGGCTAGATAGACAGATGGATGGATTGATGTATCAATATAATTTGTCTATGTAGACAGCAATAAACATGAAGACAAACAGATGGGTAAATAGCTAGAAAAGTATTAAGATTATTGGATGCGACAACTAGGTTGAAACTTCGAATTCACTGTCAATGTTTTCCTTTGTGTCTTGTGGTGGCAGTTGTATGTAGATGTCAATATACATGCATATATAAATGCAAATCCATCTGTATACACACAAACAATCAAGTACCTGTCTATACATATATAGCTGACTATATATATATATATATATATATATATATATATATATATATATATACAGACAAATGATATGCAACAGTCATCTACTTAATTAAATAAATCATTTTACGTGACTATTTACGATTAATTAAATCGAGGTAACTAACTGCTATCAAATGATATCCTTTTGTAGATATTCTGAGATTCCACATGTGTAAGGTAAATAAGTAATACTTTATGAGCCATCGAAAGAAGCTGTGATTAAGACTAAATAAACTAAAACTATCGTTTAATAGTATACCATGCTTTAAATTTCTTTATATACATTCGGGGATTCCAGCATGTAGTTTCTATGTGGTCCCTTCAGAACAGGGGGTCGTTGTTTACGCATATATTCGACATTACCATTATATACAGGCATATACACACACACACATCTATATACATATATATATATATTTATTTATTTATGTGTTTCAGCCAAGTGGCTGCGGTCATGCTGGTGCACCACCGTGATTTTCACGTTCCTTGCATGGCTCTTCTCCCCCACCTGACATGGTCCAATCAAGAGTTTTGATGGCACATCTGGTGTATGTATATACATACATATATATATATATGTATATACATACATACATATATATATACATATATATATATACATTTATTGTGATATATATATATGTATATACATACATATATATATACATATATATATATGTATATACATATATATATATATACATACATACATGTATATACATATATATATGTATATACATACATATATATACATATATATATGTATATACATACATATATATATGTATATATATGTATATACATACATATATATATGTATATATATGTATATACATACATATATATATGTATATATATGTATATACATACATATATATATGTATATATATGTATATACATACATATATATATGTATATATATGTATATACATACATATATATATGTATATATATGTATATACATACATATATATATGTATATACATACATATATATATGTATATATATGTATATACATACA
>NC_142942.1:14175543-14191157 GCF_046866305.1 Octopus bimaculoides | reverse complement strand
ATATTTCTTATTTCAGAAGTAGCTAATTAATCTTAATTTAATTTGACTAACGTTATTTTTCCGTTTTGTTGAAATTGACTCAGATGCAATTTACTCAGACGCTTACACTTGTGTTTTTATATAAAAGTAACCTTTTTCAAAATGAGTGTTATAAACGATATTTTGAGAAATAGTTTTTCGAAAAGAGACTTAAATGGAAAACAATTAATTATAAACGGTGGGAGACCAACACCGAATTTACCTAATTTGTGAAGCTACAACAAGAAATTCACTAGACAATTTCAGGTTAATTTGTATGAAAAGAAAAACTGGTTAACTGGAATTGCTACACTTAATAAATTATTCTCTTGGCCTTGTTTACTTTTTTTGCTTAGAAAAGAATGTTTAGAATGATAAAGGTTATGATGATTTAAATAATTTACATATAGCTATGCTAAAGCACGAGCGTTCTCAAAGGCATATAAAATCTTTGATAAATCTTAAAATATTCGTGATCTTGTTGAAGCTATGCCAGAACTCTTCAATCTATGCAAGTTGATTTTGACAATTCATTGCATGCCCAACCCTGGAAGTCACTGCACGCCACTGGTATATACATATATGTATGCATGTATATATGTATATACATATATATATGTATGTATATATGTATATATGTATGTATATATGTATATACATGTATATATGTATATACATGTATATATGTATATACATATATATATGTATGTATATATGTATATACATATATATATGTATGTATATATGTATATACATATATATGTATGTATATATGTATATACATATATATGTATGTATATATGTATATACATATATATATGTATGTATATATGTATATACATATATATATATGTATGTATATATATATATATACACATATATATATATATATATGTATGTATATATGTATATACATATATATATGTATGTATATATGTATATACATATATATATGTATGTATATATGTATATACATATATATATGTGTATGTATATATATATATACACATATATATATATATATGTATGTATATATGTATATACATATATATATATGTATGTATATATATATATACACATATATATATATATATATATGTATGCATGTATATATGTATATACATATATATATATACATATATATATATATACAAATATGTATGTATGTATATATGTATATGTATGTATGTATATATGTATATGTATATGTGTATATATATATATATATATGTATGCATGTATATATATATATATATATATACATATATGTGTGTATGTATGTGTATATATATATATATGCACTGCACACATACACATATATATTCTATTAGAGAGAAAAAGAGAGAGAGAGAAATAATGAAAATCGTTGTAAAATTCACTGGTTAGAACCAGTCATCAGGATATCACTGATAAAGAATTTTAATAAAAGGTGAAGGAATGAGCAAACATAGTAGAATCAATTCTAGTATCTCTAGAAAACCATGTAACTATCCTAACACAGATTTGTGTCTGGTTAACCAGCAATGCCAAATGAATGACATTGCTTTCAAAATACATTGGTCTACAAGCACCACCATATAAGCATTTATCAGTAATAACCTCAAACTCCTTCAAAATGTGGTGCTACTTTCATACACACATATTTAAAAATCCCAATAAATCCAACTGGACATCACTGGTTGCATACATTTGGGCAGTCAAGATTGAATTGCTATCATTCCAACTCTATTGGAAACTCCTAAAGATAATGAATTTCCCTGTAAAAACAAGAAATCTTGTAACCTGGAAATCTCACTTACAAAATCTATCACTCTTAAACAAAGTCACTGAGCTTTTTTTTTATCATCATGTATTCACAGTATTCTTAAGGTATATACACACTTTAAACCAATTAGTGAGCTAATGAATTCTGGATGTTTCCCCTTTTTTTTTCATATACCATAAATCCTTGAGTATAATACGCAGGGAATTCTTAGGGGGCTGTACCTCTGAAAGACCTAAACCTTGTGTATAATACGCACCCCTTCTCGAACTTGAGTCAAGGAGGTCGATACAATGTCCTTGGTTTGTAAACATATATACGTCCTTTATTATTATTGTATATATAACATAATGTAAATGTGTAGCTTTTTTGTGCTTTTTGTTTGCAGAAAATAAAGAAATAACAGTAATAACGTCAGTGAAAAATAAATATTAAGTAAATTGCCTTTCACATATTTATCACTATCAGTTACAAAAGCAAAAACATTTATTCAAATCCTTCAAATTCAACATCACTTTCAGCATCAAATAACTGTTCCCTTTGTTCCTCCATAAACATGTCAGCATCATTGTAGTGTAAATCTCTGCCATCGTCAGATTCATTGTTAACATCAAAAGATTCACTCTTATTTATTTCATCTTTCCATACGTCATCCTGAGTACCATCCAGTGCAGACGATATACAACACTTTTATTTTAATAAATGTTGCTTACTGCAAGTTATGGATGATTCTTTTATGACTTCATTGCTTTCAGGCTTAGCTTAAGGTATTTTCGTGCCCGACATCACAAAATGCGTCTGAATAAACATTGCCAGACAGCAAATAGAGACTCGGACATAGTACGCACTAGGGATTTTGACCTTTAAATTTTGGGGAAAAAATGCGGATTATACTTGAGGATTTACGGTATTCATATTACCTTTTCCATGTTGCTTATCACATCGGGATGACTTAGAATCAATTTCCAATATATTTCATACTACCATCAGTTTTGCACAAAGTATTTAGAATTTGACCAGCATTTAACATGCGCATGGCTATTTGACTGGAACCTTATTGCTGTTGCTGCTTATAGTTTCTTACGGAGTAGGAGGAGGTGGAGGAAGAGGAGAGAGAGAGGGTGGATATTCTTCTTAAGGGAAAACACATCTTACTTTTTAAAATATATATTTCCAATTAATTTTCTCCGCATTTATCATATTCCTTCAGCTTTTATTATAATAATATATACATACATACAAACACACACACACACACATCATTATGGTATTGTAACAGCAGAGGAGCATCAAAACAAGAGATTGCGCCACAAATTTTTTTTTTTTTATCTTGTTGACAATTTCATATTTTATTTATTTTATTTTTATTTAATATTCAATTTGTTTTTGATTTTTTTTTCATCTTTGTTTTATATTGTTTTTTGTTAATATTTTGTTTTATTTATATATATATTTTTTTATGTTTCCGCTTTATTTCACACATACACACACACCAAATGTTTGCCGTTTACCTTGTTTTCTTCTTTTTTTTTTAATCCTTTTTGTGTGTTTACTCTTTTTTTTTCCTTTCTTTCTTTCTTTCTTCAAATAGAACCATTGCAATTTATCTAATGCAAGTGAGTGTTTTTTGATGTTTTTTTCTTTTCTTTTTTCAAAATTTGATTTGATCTTCCTTTCTTTTTTTTTTCTTCTTCTTCTTCTTTTACATTTGTTTGTCTGTTTTGTTTTGTTTTCGTACACTTACAAAAACCCCACACACAAATAATATATACACACACGTACACTCACTCACACACACGTACATATATGAATCCAACGAGATTGCATATGTTGACTGTGAATGCCAGATAGTAATTAAAACCTTTTTTTTCTTTTCTTTTTTTTGTGAGTTTATTTATTGAAAAAAAAAAACATAAACAAACAACAACAACAAAAAAAACTCACTATCGTTGTTTTGTTTCACCCATTTTTCTTTCTTTTCTTTTCTTTAGTCAGTTTTAAGAAAAAATATATAATTTAAAATTTCTTAATTTTATTATCATTATTATTATTATTAATATTATTATTATCATCTTGGGGGTTTTTATTTTTTTTTTTTTAAATGGGTACATAACAGATCATCGGTGCTGTGTCATTCATTTTCTAGCCAACATTTTGTTTCGTTTGCTCCTTGTTCATACATACTGTCCATTGTGGTAAAAAAAAAAAAAGAATGTAAGTACATCATTTCTTCTCCCGTTCACAAATATGCCATTTTTGGTTGACCTTCTATCATAGCAATGACTTGTCCTAATTTGTGTGACAACTGTTGTTTGTGTGTTAAAACCTCATTGTCTAATGCAAGTAGAATCTGTAAAATAAAATAAAATAAATATATGAATAATAATAATAATAATAATCCTTTCTACTGGAGGCACAAGGCCTCAAATTTGTTGGGGAGGGGACTAGTCAATTACATCGACCCAGTGTTTCACTGGTATTTAATTTAGTTTATTGACCCTGAAAGGATAAAAGGCAAAGTTGAACTCAGAATGTAGCAATGGGCAAAATATCACTAAGCATAGGAGTGGCTGTGTGGTAAGTAGCTTGCTTATGAACCACATGGTTCCGGGTTCAGTCCCACTGCGTGGTACCTTGGGCAAATGTCTTCTACTATAGCCTCAGGCTGATCAAAGCCTTGTGAGTGGATTTGGTAGACGGAAACTGAAAGAAGCCCATCGTATATATGTATATATGTGTGTTCCACCAACATCGCTTGACAACCGATGCTGATGTGTTTATGCACCCGTAACTTAGCGGTTCGGCAAAAGAGACCCATAGAATAAGTACTAAGCTTACAAAGAATAAATCCTGGGGTCGATTTGCTCGACTAAAGGTGGTGTTCCAGCATGGCCACAGTCAAATGACTGAAACAAATAAAAGAGTAAGCATTTTGTCCAACATGCTAACGATTCTGCCAGCAATAAGAGCAACAGCTTCCCTTTTGAATAAAAAGGATGTAAATGAGTTTCTTGTGGATGAAAGGATCAACTGTTAATTAATTAACAAAATGATTTTTTAAAGATTGTTATAACAGGAAAAAAATCATTCCTCAGTCTACAAGTCTTATGGAAGAAAGGACCAACTGTTGATTAACAAAAGGACTCTTGAAGATTTTCACAACAGGAAAAAACATCTGTAGACTACAAGAAGGCCTTTGATAGTCTTCTCAGAGAAAGAAGTGTTTGTTCAAAATTTTACCAGTAATCAGGAATTTTGTATCTCATGCTATGAAGCTCTGAAATAGAACATCAATTCTCAACACTGCCACTACAAATATTAACACTGTACAACTCAATACTCATTGTGGAATCTTTCAAGGAGACTCCTTATTGCCTTTGTTTTTTTGTTTAGCACTGTTTCCTCTAAGCAAAGCCCAGAATTAAATAAATTATGGATATAGGATATATGGAAAAGCAGTTGATCATCTCCATTATATGGATGATTTAAAACTGTTTGCAAAAAAATTATCAATAATTGCAAACACTCTGATATACAAACAGTTTAGTGATAGGATCAAAATGGGATGTGGGCTTGACAAATGTGCCAAAGCTACATTTAACAAGGGAAAGCTATCAAACACATACATTACCCTAGATAGAGACAGGGAGATAAAACAAATGGAACCTCAGGGCAGTTATAAGTATCTAGGATTATGTGAAAGTGATGGGATTAGATACTCACTAATGTGAGAAAAGATGGGGAAGGAGTGCTTTTGAAGAGTAAGATCCATTCTGAAAACTGAGCTGAATGCCAAGAATAAAACTGAGGCCATAAACACACTAGCTGTGCCTGTAATTACATACAGCTTCACTCCAATGTTATAAACTGGTCCCTCAATGAAATCAGCAAAGTTGATGCCAAAATACGAAGGCAGGTGACAGTACATCATATGCATCACCCAAAAGCAGACACAGGCTGAATATACCTCCCGAGAAAAGAAGGCAGTTGGGGACTAATACAATCTCAACTCTCATTGAAAATTGTAACCATGGGACTTCCTGCCTACCTGCAACAAGCAAACAACCAGATCTGAAAGCTGGTTCTGAAATATGAAATACCAAAAAGTTGCACTCTGTGATGGAAAGCGCAGAAATATACCTTTGAGAAATGCAACCAGATAAGCCAGCACCTTTTAAAAATCTGTCCCCAATGGACAAGGCAAAATCATACTAAGCAGAATTTGAGCTTAGAATTGTAAAGACAGACATAATGCAGCCAAACATTTTGTTTGGCACAATAATGATTCTGCCAGCTCACCTTAATGAACAGTTAAAAGTAGTTGGAAAAGATACCATATTCTTGGGCATACAACTCAATATAGCATATAGTTTAAACATTCAAACTTCATCATCATCTTTCCAAATTCTATTGTATATTTCGTCTGTCTAAATGTTCTGAGTTCAAATGCCGCCGGGGTTGAATTTACCTTTCATCCTTTCAGGGTCGATAAATTAAGTACCACTTTGGATCGATGTTATTGACTGGTTTCCTCCCCCACCCCTAAATTTCAGGCCTTGTGCCTTTAGTAGAAAGAATTATTATTATTATTATCATCATCATTATTATTATTATTATTAAAGAAGGCAGTGAGCTGGTAGAGTTGTTAGCACACTGGACAAAATGCTTAGCAGTTGCTCCATTCTGAGTTCAAATTCTGCTGATCTCAAAAGAATTTGAACCCAGAACATAAAGATGAAGTGGAAGGGTTAAGTTGATACTACAGTCTCCAGTATTTCATTTTGTTAACCCTGAAAAAGATGATCTTGGTGGGACTTGAACTCAGAACAAATACTACAAGGTATTTTACCAGCCTCTAATTAACCTGCCAATTCACTCCTCTCAGTAATAATTCTTTATATTGGAAGCACACGACCTCAGATTTGGGGGCAGGGATTAAGTCAATTACATCGACCCCAGTGCATAACTAGTACTAATTCTATTGACTATGAAAGTTAATGTCAATCTCAGTGTAACAGCAGATGAAATACTGCTGAGCTTTTCGCCTGGCGTTCTAACGATTCTGCCAGTTCTAACGATTCTGCCAGTTCTAACGATTCTGCCAGTTCTAACGATTCTGCCAGTTCTAACGATTCTGCCAGTTCTAACGATTCTGCCAGTTCACCGCCTGTCTCCCATCAATGATAATGATAATAAAATTTAATAATTTCAAATGCAAAACACAAAACCATGGTGCATGTACCCAACAGATGCACAGTAAAAGGACAATAGCAATGGGACTACTCGAAAATAATAATAAATCTTCCCCATTTTGGCACAAGACTAGCAATTTTGTGCAGAGGGGGAAATTGACTATAATTATAATAATTATTATTATCATCATTAACATCATTATTATCTTATGAGCCGGCAGAACCATTAGAATGCCAAGCAAAATGCTTCATGGTATTTCATTGGTCTTTCTGTTCTGAGTTCAAATTCTAGGAGGTCAACTTTGCCTTTCATCCTTTTGGGGTCTATAAAATAAGTACCAGTTCAAGAATGGGGGTTGATGATTTCAACTCATTCTTTCCTCCAAACTTACTGGCCTTATGCCAGCAGTGAGCTGGCAGAATATTTACCATGTTGAGCAAAATGCTTAGTAGCATTTCGTCTTTCTCTAGGTTCTGGGTTCAAATTTTGCCAAGGTCGAGACGTTACCTTTCATCCTTTCAGGTTCGATAAATTAAGTACCAGTGAAACACTGGGGTCAATGTTAACGACTAGTCCCCTCCCTCCAAATTTCAGGCCTCGTACCTTTAGTAGAAAGGATTATTATTATTATTATTATTATTATTATTATTATTATTATTATTATTATTATTATTATTATTATTATTATTATTATTATTATTATTATTATTATTATTATTATTATTATTATTATTATTATTATTATTAAGGTGGCAAGCTGGCAGAATTGTTAGCATGCTGGGCAAAATGCTTAGTGGCATTTTGTTCATCTCTAGGTTCTGAGTTCAAATTCTGCCAAGGTTGAGACTATATTTTTCATCCTTTTGGGGTTGATAAAATAAGTACCAGTTGAACATTGGGCTCAATGTAATTGACATATTGCCTCCTTTGAACTTGCTGGCCCTGTGCCAAAATTTGAAATCATTATCGTTATTAATTATTTTTTAGGTGTTGATGAATAAATAAACAGTCTTGTGGATTTTTCTCTTTCTCTCTCTTTTTCTATCTGTCAGCCTACTAGTTTGTCTCTTTTGAAGTAATTGACTGTGGTCTAACCTAGAAAGGAATGGGTTCTGCCAAGAGTCTAAGAATACCCGAGACACATTCTATATCACAACACTTCCCTTGTGATTCTGTCAAAGAGTTAAGGACCCAAGGCAAATCTGTCATGTGTTTAAGTATGTATGTGTGTTATTACATACATACATACATACATACTCTTTTACTTGTTTCAGTCATTTGACTGTGGCCATGCTGGAGCACCACCTTTAGTCAAGCAAATCGACCCCAGGACTTATTCTTTGTAAGCCTAGTACTTATTCTATCGGTCTCTTTTGCTAAACCACTAAGTTACAGGGACATAAACAAACCAGCGTCTGTTGTCAAGTGATGTTGGGGGGACAAGCACAGACACACATACATATATATATACATATATACGACAGGCTTCTTTCAGTTTCCGTCTACTAAATCCACTCAAAAAGCTTTGGTCGGCCTGAGGCTATAGTAGAAGACACTTGCCCAAGGTGCCACGCAGTGGGACTGAACCTGGAACCATGTGGTTGGTAAGCAAGCTACTTACCACACAGCCACTCCTACGCCTATACATACATATGAGGGAGTGTTGAAATTTTCCTGGCTTTGGGTAAAAGAAAATATGGGAGGATCAGTTAACTATGATTTTATCCAACATATTCCCCTCTCAGAGTCGCACACACTGCAGCAGTTTTTCTAAGCCCTGTAAAAGAACTCAGAAGGTTGGGCCTCCAACCAGGCCTTTTGCAGTACCCCCTCATACATTGATACATAGATGCATACATGTACATTCTTTATAGGTGAAGGCATAGCAGTGTGGTTAAGAAGCTTGCCTTGCAGTTACACAGTCCTGTGTTCAATCCTACTGCACAGCACCTTGGGCAAGTGTCTTCTACCATAGCCACAGGCTGACAATGCTTTGTGAGTGAACTAGGGTGTATATGTCTTTGTGTCTGCATGTGTCACTCCCCTACCCTTTACCACCGGCGTTGTTTTTTTTTTTTTACATCCCCATAACTCAGTGGTTCAGCAAAAGAGACTGATAGAATAAGTACTAAACTTTAAAAAAAAAAATTTAAAAATTACTGAGCTTGATTTTTTTTTTTTTACTAAAATCATTCTATGAAGTGTAGCATGGCCACAGTCCAATGACTGAAACAAGTCAAAGACTGGTTTCTTCCCAGTTACTGCCAAGTCTTAAGGCTGCAGTAAGAGATACTTGTGTAAGGTAAGGTACCAAGTCATGGAATTGAACCCACATCTATGAGGTTGCAAAGTAAACTTCTTAGTCACATGATTATACTTTTGTTTACAGACAAAATTAATTATTATTATTTCCCATCAGCCCATTAGCTCAACAATTTATTGGAAAATAGAAAAAAAAAAATAACCCCAAAATCTAACTAAATAAAAAAGAAGACAACAAAAACCATAATAAACAAAGAATAAAATTAAACAAAATATTGTGGAAATAGAAATTTATGGAAAGTTTATCATCAATTTCTTATATATTTTTGGGTCAGTTTAAAAATCCTTTTATATTATATTTCTGATTCAGTGGTGAAGAATGAGAATTGTTGGTCATTGGATCAGGCACCCAGGAGAATCTGTGTGTCAGCTGGTCTTAGGGTAGTCAGTTGAAGGAGGATTCAACAGGGGAAAAAAACATCTAACTTATATGGACAACTGGCTTCAGGACAGTGGAATGACAAATGTTGATGAGTTAAGCACATGCATGGGTGGGGGTGGGGGGACCATGATGGATGGTATGCTAGCATGAAATCATTGAAGCAGCCAGGAGGCAAACTAAACTAACCTAAATTAATTTCTATTGTAATACACTGCTTTATTTCAATTAATTTTGAAAATAATGAAGTATTCAGTTAAGTAACTTTGTCATTATTAAGTTGATAATTAGAACATAAATTAACATGAAATTTTGAAGCAAAGTTTTAATTTAGATCATTTTAACTCTTTTGTATCATATTTCATTAAAATGCACTGGCTTTGTTTCAATTAATTTTGGAAATAATGCAATATAAGGAAACTGCAGACATGACTGTGTGGTAAGAAGTTTGTTTCCCAACCACATGGAAATCAAACTTATCGGTACATTACAAACTCTCAAAAATTGATTGAGCTGACCCCACTTATTGATACATATTTTATTGATCCAACCCCATAAGGACGAAGGGTAAAACTGACTTTAGTTAGATTTGAATACAGATTGAACCCAGAATGTAATAAGCTGAAATTTATCGAGGCTTTTGTGTGATGCGCTAACGATTCTACCAGCTCACTGCTTTCATACTATTAATTAATAATGTATTTTAACTTCAGTAATTGTTATTTTATAATGACTCTGCAGTGAAGATGAAATATAAAGCTAAATGTGGCTTAATGATGATTTTGATATTATTTGATATCTTTATCGAAATGTGGGGAGAAAATAAAAACAAACAAACAAAAGAAAACAGAAAAACAAAACAAAATGGTACTAAATGATCACCTTATCACTAAGTAGTAATTGTTATATATATGGCTTACCTCTTTATTATATTTAGAAATATAATTGTAGAGTTCAACGAGTGCACTTGGAACATAGAACATTCCAGTAGGCATCTAAAAAAATATACATACAAATAAAATCAAATTAAAACAGAAAAATTTATCAAGAAGGAAAAAAAAAAAAATTCCTTTCCTTTATCATATACATCAATTTTAAAGAAGCCAGTGAGGGAATTGCTTGACATGCCAGAAAAAGCAGCTAAATCTCACTAAAACCACACTTTATTCCCCCACCCCTTGCGTCACCTAATCCTTCAGCATTCAGATTACTCTGTCAAATGTAACACTTATTTATTCAAACTTTCAAATTAATCACATACTCTAATCATGCACTTTAATTTTGTACTTTTTTTTTTGAGAATTCGATGATGTGATTGATTCTTTGATTTTAGAATGACATTGTAGTGTAAGTGTGAGAGGACAGATCTGGCCAGTTTGAATGTAAAACTAGAAGAATATTTGGGCTGGATATGGCCAGATTAGATGCTAAAGGAGACTTGTTAGATATCGGAATCTATTGGATTTAGAGCAGACCTGTTTGGATAATGCTGTTTAGGGGGGGGGGGGTCAAGGATAGATTGTTTTTGAGTATAATAGGTTTATTTGATTAGAACTGACTTAGAGTTAAATAATATCAGCAACTACTAAGAAAAATAAAAATTGTTTTCTATCAGTCTAGTCCTGCGTCCACCATATTCAGTGTCTTATTGATCTATTGTCCATAGCATATATCGATTGATTTTGATTTTCTATACATCAACATAGGATGAGTAGATTTACTTGAATAAAAACCTACTTGCTGTTGTTTAACCACAGGCCAACCAGAACTGAGCAGACAAACCCATGATCAAAGTAACTATAACCATAACCAACCTATCTTGTTTCAAGGCATAGCGTATCAAGGATTATACTATCAAATGTGTCTTTCGTTATTGTTATGATCTCTTGTGTGTGTATAAATATATATATATATATATATGTATGTGTGTGTGTGTGTGTGTGTGTATGCATATATATATATCAATTAGAAAATGGAGGATAATATGCTGAACCCAACGACTTGCAGACAGTATATCCCATTGAATTCATTAACTTAATTCATAACTTGTCATAAACACCTGTACTTTGTGGGTTTTTTATAAAACTGTAAAAATATATGACACTTATTCAGCTACCGAACAAGTGTCACATATTTTTACAGATAAATTCCTCCATTTACATAATATCGAGGTCTCTTTCTTTCTTTTGTTGTCCTTCTTATCAAAATATATATATATATATCAACATTAATTCCTCAACATTTTGATAGTAATAAAATGACCTGATACTACTATGACCAGTGAAACCTCTAGATTCTAATACTTTTATAGCCTTGCCCATGCATACTGCTTACACCTTCCCTCTCTTTAGAAGTAATTGTCCCTTTGCTATCACCACTAGATAAGAAACGATAGAATTCTGAGACAGTTAAAACTTTTGTCTAGAATCAATTACTAGCCTGATAGACCCTGCTATGTCAAGATGGACTTATATATTCTTCCTCTGCTCTCTCCCACTTGGTTTTAATATGTTGCCACATTTGTAATATGTCTTTTTTCTACATTTTTTCGTGCAGCTGAAGATTGCTTTTCATATTGCATTTAAGGTAATGCTCACATTACTTAAATAAATTGAAGTAGCATGAAACGTGCGTACTGCAATCACTTTTGAAATCCGTGTTGCTTATTATTTGATTTTAATCACCCATCCTTTTGGGATGTGAAATTCGGGTGCCTTCGCATAAGTACCATATTCAAGCCTTGAATCTATATATATATATATATATATATATATATATATATATTTAAGCATTCCATTAACCTTTCTTCCTATGGAATTTTAGTGAGTCATCTTTTCAAATAATTTAATCATACACCTTAGTAAGGTTAACAATATGACTTTATCTTTATCAATTCATCATGGGTGTGATATATATATATATATATATATACAGGATGAAGAAATCTATTGATAAGACATTATATTGACACTTGATCACAATATAATCTATCAAAAAATATTTCTTTGAAAAAATTAAGGAAAACAATACCAAAAAATATATAAAAAAAAGCAATTGCTTGATGAATTGTAACAGCTGATTGAATCCTCATCATCATTTAACGTCCGTTGTCCATGCTGGCATGAACTGGACGGTTTGACCAGGGCTGGTAAGCTGGAAGGCTGCGCCAGACTCCAGTCAGATTTGGCGTGGTTTCTATGGCTGAGCGATTAATTGAATCTTAAGGAAATATTACAATATTTTCTTTTTAAAAAAGTAATATTATATATATTACATTTATGAATTTCGTTTTTGCATAAATAAGTAAATGAGTGGAAATCGAACCGGTGAGTGTGTTAAATAATAAGGCACTAAAAGAGAATGACTCTCCCCAGGCACAATAAAATTTATGAATTTGTTTGTAAGATTCTTGATGTGAAATTTTATGTTGAAACAGATATTGTTATATTTCGAGATAGTCATTTGAAAAACAAAATTTTTTGCCAAATAAACACATACACATTTTGAGAATGGACTAAACAGAACAGGAGGAGACACAAGGGGTGGAGAATTGGTGAAGAGGTCACAGGATATGTGACAAAAAATTTCCAGACAAAGGATAATAAAATAAGAACAATAATAATTCTGAAGAATGAATAAATAGTGCATGTGTTTATTTAAAAGAAGAAAAAAAAAAAGGCTATCCTGAAATATAACAATATAATATTATATGTTTTATTAAAACAATGTTTCATAAACATGAAAAAAAAACCATTGTAGAATACACACACACACACATCAATATTTCTATTTGTCCATCCATTCATCCATCCATCTATATATATATATATATATATATATATATACTACTTGATTCATGCCAGATTTAAATATATACTTTAACCATATAACACAAGCCTTCTGTAGTTTTTTCACTCTTGTTTATCTTTTATACATCCAACCACGTGTTTTCACATACCAACTTTCTCACCTATATATATATATATATATATATATATATATATATATATATATATACTTTTTATTAAAGCCGAAAAATTCTTCAAAAACTGTTACTCAGTTTTATGTTACCATTCTTTGGACAGTAGTGATCACAGAGTGTGTAGAATTTGTTTTGGCTTTAATAAAACACACATCACCTCTACCATTGGTATTTGAATATAATTTTTTCCACCTTGTTTTGCATTAATGTGCTTACTTGTGTGTGTTTGTATATATATATTTATATACTCTTTTACTCTTGTTTCAGTCATTTGACTGCGGCCATGCTGGAGCACCGCCTTTAGTCGAGCTAATCGACCCTGGGACTTATTCTTTGTAAGCCTAGTACTTATTCTATTGGTTTCTTTTGCCAAACCGCTAAGTGACGGGGACATAAACACACCAGCATCATTTGTCAAGCAATGCTAGGGGGACAGACACAGACACAAAAACACACACACATATATATATATATATATATATATATATATATATATATACGACGGGCTTCTTTCAGTTTCCGTCTACCAAATCCACTCACAAGGCTTTGGTCAGCCCGAGGCTATAGTAGAAGACATTTGCCCAAGATGCCACGCAGTGGGACTGAACCCGGAACCATGTGACTGAAACAAGCAAAGAATAGGCATAGACATGGGTGAGTGGTTAAGCAGCTTGCTTTGCAACCATGTGGTCTTGGGTTCAATCCCACTGTGTAGCACCCTGGGCAAGTGTCTATTACTAAAGCCACAGGACAACCAGTGCCTTGTGGCTGAATTTGGTAGACGGAAACTGTGCGGAAGCCCATCTTATGTGTGTGTGTATTTGTCCCTCTCCCCACTACTTCATAACCAGTGTTATTTTGTTTACATCCCCATAACATAGTAGTTCAGTAAACGAGAGCAATAAAAAAAAAAAAGAAATGAAGTATTGGAGTTGATTTGGTCAGCTAAACCCTTTGAGACAGTGGTCCAGCATGGCCACAGTTCTATGACTGAAACAAATAAAAGGTCAAAGGTAGTGAAATATTTTGGAAACATATATACCTGTGATACTTCTGTTAGATAGGAATTCATATCTTGGTCACTGACTGGCGGCATTTCCAATATGTCATTATAATATCGTTCGACTAATTTCTTGTAATTTGGAATATCTTTTGCATACAGCAGTTTATTTGATGGTGAATCCTGGAAATAATAATAATAATAATAATAATAATAATAATAATAATAATAATAATAATAGTAGTAGTAATAATAATAATAATAATGTGATAAAATACTTCTTTCAATGACCCTGAAAAGTTGAAGGGCAATGGTTGGTCTTGGAAGAATTTGAACAGAGAATGTAGAAATGTACCTCTAAGCACCATATTTGGCATGCCAACCATTCTATCAGTTCACTGCCTTACTAACAAGAGTGAAAATATAGACACATGCATAGCTGTGTGATTAAGAAGTTTGCTTTGTAAGCATGTGGAATTGGTTTCCGTTTCAGTGTGTGGCACCATGGGTAGGTGTCTTTTACCAGAGCCCCTGGGCCAGCCACTAACTTGTGAATGAATTTAGTACACAGAAACTGCATGGAAGCCTGTCATATGTATATGTGCATATATATATATGTGTGTGAGTGGGAGTGTATGTTTGTTCCCCCACACTTGACAACAAATGTTGGTTTGGTTATGTCCCCCTAGCTTAGTGATCTCAGCAAAAGAGACCAAGACTAAAAACCGTCTGATGGTAGAGCCCCAGCATGGCCACAGTACAATGACTGAAACAAGTAAAAGATAAAGATCCATGGTCATCTCATTGTAGTTTGTGAAAATTCTTCAGTACCAGAGATTACACTATATTTTGCACCCTTTTTTTTTTCCTAAAAGAGCGTAGGATTTTACTTAACCCTTTCATTACCAACCCAGCTGAAACCGGCTCTAGCTCTGTAGTACAAATGTCTTGTTTCCAA
>NC_142942.1:14103043-14170543 GCF_046866305.1 Octopus bimaculoides | reverse complement strand
TTTGGAACCATAGTGTTTTTTTTATATATGATGAAATGTTTGAGGCGTGGTGTTGTGTGTAAAGTCGATCCAAATTCAATGTTTGTTCTATAACCAATGCTTCTTTATATATATATATATATATATATATATATATATATATATATATATATATATATAATTTAGAGAAAACAACCATAGTTCATGAA
This sequence comes from Octopus bimaculoides, assembly GCF_046866305.1. NCBI lineage: Eukaryota > Metazoa > Mollusca > Cephalopoda > Octopoda > Octopodidae > Octopus > Octopus bimaculoides. The sequence continues at coordinate 14,170,355 of NC_142942.1, read as the reverse complement.
CTCATCCATGAAAATCCACAGTCACGTATAGAAAAAATTAATAAGTAAATACATGATAAATAAGTATAATAAAATACAAAGTAAAAATCATAAAATCATAATAACAATAATATTATGATTTTTACTTTGTATTTTATTATACTTATTTATCGTGTATTTACTTATTAACTTTTTCTATACGTGACTCTGGATTTTCATGGATGAGTTCATGAACTTCGGTTCTTTTCTCTAAATTATATATCTATATATTATTATATATTATATACTGTGAAACTTAATTTAATTTCAAGGTTTGATAAATTGAATTTAATTGGGTTTTTACCTGTAAATTTGGATTTTTATCCCTAATATTATTATTATATATATATGTAACGGTTAGTTCTTTGTTGCATTCGAGGGTCACCAATTGTAATGGTTAGTACTTTAAAGAAATTTTATTTATCATTACTTTGCATATATCCAAAACCACGATGGGTTGGTATGTATAACTAGTAAATGGAAAAGCATGCGAGGTAAAAAGAGTTAATTTCGGCCGGTATGTGTGTACATGATCTCATCACAGTATATATAGAGAGATATGGTAATGTTACAGAGAAAAGAAAGTGAGGGTGGTGAGATGAAACAACTGCTTTGTTGGTGAGTTACCATAGTTGTCCCTTTGTGCCTTTCTCTTTAGAGACAGCATTTTGTTCAGCCGGTCAGCCAGACTTGGTTTTCACCAATTGACTTTGGCTTACAGAGTTCTTGCTTTTATAACTATCCAAAACCAGCCAGAAGGATAGACATATTTTTGAGAACAATAGATTTTGTTGGCGGTCTGTTATCTCTCTTCTATCTTTTGGTGGGTTAGAAAGGTTAAGTGGCGAAGGCATCTGGCAAATGTAACTGCTGTCACTCACAGAAAGAACTATTGTTTTACCGTGAGAAAAGTAATGTTGAACGGTTAAGTGAAATTTGGCGAAAGGGGATCGAATCCATGCTATGCCTGCATGAAGCCACTATATATATATATATATATAAGGAGCTTGTGTTACATAAATATTTTCAGTATTAAATAAAAAGACAACAAACAGAAAATTTGACATACCTCTATGTACATAACATGAAATAAAAAAAAAAACGTAGTAAATAAACAAATGAACATATACTAAATACACAGGTGAATAGAAAGCACAGAAGGTCACCAACTTCTCACCAGAGAGGTTGAATGCAATTTCAACCATTATCTATAAGATTGCTTCCAGTCTGGAGGCACCAGCAAGAAACTTGCTGGGAATGGGATCAAAACAACAAAATGAAACTGTTAGTGGGTGGACAAGGGGCAAAACAATAACTAGAATAAAGGCTTAGAGCCAGATGAAGACAACAATTAATAATAAAAGATTAACAATACATATACAACAAAAGAACCCTTAGGGCTGCAAGACAGACAAAAGTGGGTTACATGAAAGAGAAATGAAACCTGTCTTAAAGGACTATATACACGAGAAGGGTGCGGGCTTTCTGTTCGCCTGTGTATTTAGTATATGCTCGTTTGTTGATTTACTACACATTTTATATATATATATATATATATATATATATATATATATAATTATAATTATAATTATAATTAAGGGTATCTAAGAGATACCACCATGCTTGAAATAGCAGCCAGAACTTGACTCTAAAACCACATTAAATGTTCATACAGCACCAGGAGAAAAGTTTTTGCCAGTTTATTTTGTTTTTTTTGCCTTCGCTCCTGGTGCTGTATGAACATTTAATGTGGTTTTAGAGTCAGATTTTGATTGCTATTTCAAGCATGGTGGTATCTCTTAGATACCCTTACTTATAATTTTAATAATGATTATTACATTTTGAGGTTTTTATTCCCTGCTGGCCATTTGATAAGATTGGTATTTTAAATAACGATCTTATCCTTATTTATGTATATATATATATATATATATATATATATTTACTCTTTTACTTGTTTCAGTCATTTGACTGTGGCCATGCTGGAGCACAGCCTTTTAGTCGAGCAAATCGACCCCAGGACTTATTCTTTGGAAGCTCAGTACTTATTCTATTGGTCTATTTTGCCGAACTGCTAAGTTATGGGGACATAAACACGCCAGCATCGGTTGTCAAGCGATGTTGGGGGCACAAACACAGACACATATATATGTAGATATATACGACGGGCTTCTTTCAGTTTCCGTCTACCAAATCCACTCACAAGGCTTTGGTCGGCCCGAGGCTATAGTAGAAGACACTTGCCCAAGATGCCACGCAGTGGGACTGAACCCGGGACCATGTGGTTGGTAAGCAAGCTAATATATATATGGTGTTAATTCTTTTGTTGGGCAAGGAAGCTGTACACCTGGTAGGGGATGGGTCAAATTTGGAATCATTATAAAGTTAACACATTTAATGCAACGAGTTTCAAGTAGCTAACTACACACACACACACACACACAAAAGAAAAAAGTTATCTCCCCTTCCAGAACTCTATGTTAATTGCTGCATCTTGTCATTTCCTCCCAGAACTGTAACCTTGAAGAATTCTTCCTATCCTGTCCATGCTAATAGGAGTATTTGTTTAACCTTTCAGTTAGATGAACCACAATTAAGCAGAACTACAAAAGGTCTTCCAGCCTTGACCATTCTGTAGATTTGTTTTGGATATAGTGTATTTTTGACTATATCTTCCAATGTATCTCTTTTATTTTCTTTTTTTAAAAAACACAACTTGTGATTTGAGGGTGATTCAACTACTATTTAGGTGCAGGCATGACTGTAAGATGAAGAAGTTTGCTTCCCAACCACTTCATTTTGGGTTCAGTCTCACTGAGTAGCACTTTGGGTAAACGTCTTCTACTATAGGCCTGGGCCATCAAAACCTTATAAATGAATTTGGTAGAAGGAAACTGAAAGAAGCTTATATATGTCTGTGTGAGTGTGTGCATGTTTGTTTTGCATTTCCTTGTTTTGGCTTCATATGATAGTTTTAAACGAATGCCTCTATCACACAAGCATGTCTAGTCATGTGGGAAATATTGTTCAACTAAGAAAAAGGTGAAGGTTGGTGACAAGAACAGCATCTAACTGTAGAAAATCTGCCTCAACAAATTCCATCCGATCCATGCAAGCATGGAAAAGCGGATGTAATGATGTTGATGATGTATTTATGACTATATTATCCAATGTGTCCTTTTGTTTACAGATTTGTCCGGAAGTGGGGTGTACTTCCGGACAAATCTGTAAAAGATTATCTAATCATTATAGCAAGCACTAGTCTTAGTAAATTCATTTGGGAACTGAAAGAACAAAAAAAGCAATATTCGTTAGAATGGTCGGTCATCGGGAGGTCATTCCCGCACAACAAGGGTAGGAGATATTGTTCGCTATGTAATTTAGAACTATATTTCATATTATTCTCTAAGGGTAAGTTGATAAGTAAACTAACAAATAATGCTCTAAGATGTACACATTTTCCAAGACACACATTTCTCTGGTTTAAATAAATTGCAATATGACCAGGTATTATAGTACATTATAGGCAGGCCATATCAATGTATAATTTACCAATAGCAGTTGTGGTTTTTGCAAAAGCTTCTAGAGATAATATAGTATAGATTTCCATTGTAATAGAGGATTGTTTATAATTTATTAATGATATTATTAATAATATTATGAGGGGTTGTCTCCCCTTAACGGACCTTTATTCAAGGAGGAATTTATTTAACGAGTTATTTAAGGACAAATTTGAATATGGACTGGACTTAGAGACGATGATTTGGTATTTATCTTTTGTTCTTAAACTTTTTTTTGCCCTGAAGACGTGTAAGGTAATTTATATGTTTGACTTAAATTTGACAGTCAAATATTGCCTTATACAGAAATGTTGACATAGGAATAAATTTCAATAATAATGGATATTAGCATCAAAACTCTCTTTTATATATATATTTGTATATATGTGGGGGTGGATCATTCTGTATTGCTCCACTTGATGGTGTGTGGATTATTCTTGGCCTTCAAATCCCAGATGTGGCTAGTCCACTTAATGGTTCTCTTCTTGTCTACATGCTAGGAAGAAGACCTATGGTTGGCATATCTTTTTTTAAAAAATTTACTTTCACATAAACCAACATAATTTTTCTTTCAAGTTTCGTTATTTTAAAAAAAATTGATGTTTGAGCAGGGAAGTATCTGGGTTTCTACAGTTACATTTTGGAGTAAACACCTGATGTGATTTATGTGGAATACTGTTTCCCATGTTGCGGGTGTGGCTATAAAAGACTTTCACTGAATAGCTGTTAAAATTGTTCTTATACCTATGGCTATCTGGAAAGTGTTCATTGATCAAGGCAAGGTATTTTCTACCTACATTTGTCTTAACATTCAAACAGAAAGGAAATGGGTGAACCATATAATCTATGTAGGTTTTAGGCTTTATACTTTTTATGGTAGGAGTATAAGCTATCTTCTCTTTGAAGTCACTGTTAGCCAGGATGTTATTATAGTAGAGGGCTGCCTCATCAAATATCTTCTTTGGGGAGGAAAGTTTGAATACCCTATTAGTAATGTAAGCTATAAGGATTTTAAAGACTGTAGGAGGGCGGCGATAACATTGTGTACATCAGTTTTTCGTTAGGTTTATGGAAATGTTCAATATAACCTAATAATCCAGTGGTTGTGCGGTAATAAGTTTGCTTCCTAACCATGTGATTTTAGGTTGAGTCCCATGGCATAGCGCATTGGGCAAGTGTCTTCAACTGTAGACTCAGGCTGATCAAATCCTGGAGATTGGATTTGGTAGACAGAAACATATGGTTGTGATGCATGTGCCTGGTGTACACTTATCAGATGGGTAGTCATGATGGGTGTACTAGACTTCACATATTTGCTCCTCAGTGTCACTTTGCTGGCATACACTGCTATATCACTCAATAATAATAATCCTTTCTACTATAAGCACAAGGCCTGAAATTTTGGGGGAGGGGACCAGTCGATTAGATCGACCCCAGTATGCAACTGGTACTTAATTTATTGAACCTGAAATCATGTAAAGCAAAGTTGACCTCAGCAGAATTTGAACTCAGAAGGTAAAGACAGACAAAATACTGCTGAGCATTTCGCCTGGCATGCTAACGTTTCTGCCAGCTCACCGCCTTGCATAATAATAATAATAATAATAATAATAATAATAAAGTAAGGCCTTACTACATTGCTGTGCTTGTTTTGTTAATATACATGGATGAAAAAAATTTTAGCAAACTAAGATGTGTTATACAAACGCCTAAGTTAAATTTTGATGTGTGGCAGAACCTTTATTGTACATGAAATCCAAACACAAAAAAAAAAAATATAAATGAAATAAAAAAGAAAGAAACTAGAGGAGTGTACATACCTTTGTAGAGAGTAGTCGTGTCAGGAATATTTCCGAGATCATTTTCATGCTATCATCTTTCACCTGGACATCATCATTCAATTTAACTAAGTGCCATATTTTGGTACCTGAATCACTGTCTATTCGCATAATTGGTACTGATGAGCTGTCTGAGGATATAGAATTATCCAAATTACCTATGAAGAAAATTGAATAGAAAAAAAAATCGAAAAAATCTCTAAATTGTTGGATGTAAATGTATATTTGTATAATTTTTTTTTGTTTGTTTTACATCCAATTTTCCATGCTTGAATTATAGGGATAATTTGTAGCTTATATTTGTAGCTTATATTTTTTATGGGTTTTCTTTATATATAAGTGTGTGTGTGTGTGTGTGTGTGTGTATAAAGATATGAATGCTGATCTCAATCTGCTAACTGTTGCAAAGGATATGACAAAGGACTAAGAAGACCTGCCCACCCATGTAACAAGCGCTAGTGCTGGTGCCAGGTAAAAAAAAAAAAGCACCAATACAAACTGTAAAGTGGTTGGTATTAGGAAGGGATTCCATTTGTTGAAACCATGCCAAAACAGACATTTGGAGCCTGGTGCAGCTATATACATATATACACACACACACACACTCATATATATAATAGTGAAAGTGTGTCGCTTAGGTGTTGGGGTGTTCAGCTCATGGTCATAAGGTCAGAAGTTCAATTCCTGGCTGCATGGAGCAAGACACTTTATTTCACATTGCTGCAGTCCACTCAGCTCACAAAAATGAGTAGTACCTGTATTGAAAGGGCCAGCCTTGTCACCCTCTGTGTCACGCTGAATTTCCCTGAGAACTACGTTAAGGGTACACGTGTCAGTGGAGTACTCAGTCACTTGCACGTTAATTTGACAAGCAAGTTGTTCCTTTGATCAGTTTAACTGGAACATTCATTATAAGCAAGGGAGTGCCAAATATATATATATACTATCTTTTTCTCTCACTCTCTCTCTCTCTCCCACACACACACACACACACACACACGTATACATATGCTGATTAATGCTGAATGAATGAGAAGGAAATGCTCAACATATTGTAGAGGATATGGAGGATATCAAAATTGAAGCTACATATATAATAAGAGGAGACTTCATGTTTATTGCATCGTTTACAATTGTTTCAACAACTTGCAGTGACCAATCCCACATCATGTCTTTGGGCAACAATTTAGTCATGCACATGGTTGCTTCCCAAACCAGATGGTTTCAAGTTCAGTTCCACTGCACAGCACCTTGCGCAAATATCTACTATAGCCCAAGGTCGACTAAAGCCCTGTGAGTGGATCTGGTTGATCGAACTTGAAAGAAACCCATCATGTATATGTGTGTGTGTGTGTGTGTGTTTTGTGTTACTGTCTCCTTGACTTGATATTATATATCTGATCATGGAGAAATATTATCTTGCCTGGGAACAGGTGAGGGTTAGTGACAGGAAGGTGTCCTTGCTAACAATGCAAATTTTGAAGATGTATAATTCTCCATTGTTCTTTGTCTTGTCTATACACTCAGTATACGGTATGAAATCCAATGAAGCAGTCTCAGGATTTATCTGTTGAGTGAAGTACTGTTATTATATACCTTAAACAATTCTGTATGTTCCCCATCATTTGATATGGTTAGTCAGATCTGGATTATTTCAGAGTGCTATATAGAAAGGGTAAAGACCCCCATCAATGACCATGGGATTGCACCTATAAAGTTCCCCTTCAAGGCATAGGTCTGGGCAAAATTGTTTATGGAAGACCAGCAGTCGCCCATGCGTACCAGTCTCCCCTCTCCATGCCGCTGATGTTATCCAAGGGAAAGGCAAAGGCCGATTCAGGTTGGCACCAGTGATGTCACAACTCATTTCTGCAGCTGAGTGAAATGGAGCAACATGAAATAAAGTGCCTTGCTCAAGAACACAACACAAAGCCCAGTCCAGGAATTGAACTCACTACCTCACGATTGTGAGCCTGATGCTCTAACCATGGAACCATGCACTTATATATATACACTACTCAATGCTTTTCCTACAGTTAACCACTCATTATAATGTGAGTGAAAATGTTAGGGTGATGTGATGGAACTTGCTTTTGTTGTAGTTGTAGTAGTAGTAGTAGTAGTAGTAGTAGTAGTAGTTGTTGTTATTCGTTCATGAGGAAGGAAGCGTATTACAAGACACTTGTTCTTGATGTTGTCGTTGTGGATCATCCCCATCTTTTTACCTTTTAGTTATTCAACACTGTGTATCAAGGACTACATTACCCAATGTGTATATCCTTTTGTTAGAATAGCTGGATCATTTTACTGCTATTTCTAGCAATTCAAGTCACTAAATAGTTGCTCCTTTGTCAGTTATTTTTTTTGTTTGTTCAGCAAAGGAATATAATCCTGTCAATTATTTTAGAGGTTAAATGGACTGAGTTTATGAAAAGTAAGCAATATGTTGATGTGTAATTCAAGTTGTATTGGATAATTTATGAAATTTGGGAGATGGCTAGAGAGAAATGTGTGGAGCTTTGTGATATGTGTAGTGTTAACCCACATAGAAGGAAAACCACAAGTGGACTAATTTAATTCAGAGTACAATTTTAACCCACATAAAAGGAAATCATGTGAGTGAATTTTAATTGTTATACGAGCAATTTTGTTCTCTATAATTGTGGAAGTGCAGAAGTAGGCCAAAGAAATGGCCACTTATTTAAGAGTATAATATATGATATGATAGGAGTGAAGATAGCTAGCTCAGTGGTATGGTGCATGCGGTGTAACCTGGTGGGTTGGAAAAGTATCATTCGTTGATAGGGGGAGATAACTCAAAGGAATAGGAGGAATAAAAGAAAGATGGGGAAAGAAGTGGTGAGATTAGATCTGAGAATTGCGGGCTTCAAAGTTGAAATGAAAGAGAATTGAGAGACTTGGTGGTGATATTGGCAGTCCCATCTAACCCATGCCAGCATGAAAAATCAGATGTTAAAACAACAATAATGGTGATGATGATGATGACAATTGTGATGATAATAATGTTGATGGTAACACTGAAAATCATATTTTTGATGATGACAAGTGATGATAATGAATGACAATAATTAAGATAATGATGACTGGATGATGACAACAACGATCACAATGATGACAGCTACAATGACGATGGCAATGATGACAATCACAGTAATCTTAAGGACAACAACGAAGAATATGAAGATTTACGATAATGACAACAACTATGACGATAAATAAATGAAATTATTATTCCAGAAGACAGAAAACTAATTACAATTTAACAGGCATTAACTAGATTGACAACAGAGAGAATTACAACAGATAAACACTACACGACTAATAACATGAAGACATGAAAACTATTGGATCGCTTAGTGTAAATCTGACATGATGACTAAATCATAACACAGGAATATCTCAACTTAACAATCCCATTGATTCCTATCATTAAACAAGAGTTAAATTCATATAGAAATAATGGTATAAATGGTTGTTAGGCTCTAGAATAGAGTTCTTCAACCATTTTCGTAACCATGGATCCCTCTGGTTCCTAACTTTACTGAGATGGATTTTCTTTAAAATTGAATGGCTATCATATTTTTATAACTAAACATTGTTACAAATTGTATAAAACTGGTGCACCTCCACCTCCATTTTAAATGTCTCATCCTTAAATGAATAAACTATTCTGCTTTTAGACCCAAACTTCTGAGTTCTTTTATAGAACTTAGAAAAACTGAAGGGCTGCTGCAGTAAGTGTGTGAATCTGAGAGGGGAATATGTTGAATAAAATCATAATTAACTAATCCTTCTGTATTTTCATTTACCCAAAACCAAGAACTTTTCAACACCCCTCGTAAAAAAACTGTCTGAGATCTTTCACAGGGCTTAGTAAATCTGATAGTGGACCTTGGCACAGTCCTCTGCTTTGCCAGCTCCTTGTCAAATCATCCAACCCATACCAGCATGCGAAGCAGATACTGATGATGATGATGAAGAATAATCCTGATCAAAAGGGTGAATTAATTCGAAAGTGTTAAGAATAAAGAGTAGCAGAGAGAATGTTAGTACAGCACAGATTCTCACAACGTCAACATGCGAACCAAGTGAATGAACAAAGACTCGTGTGAATGCATTATTGTCGTGTGATGTTTTGTAATTAAGCTTTTAAAGCAACTGTTATGACCGTTCAACATTTATTTTGTATAGGTAGCCATATTAAGGTTTTATTTTTATAGTGAAGGCATGCGATTTAATGGTTATGGTATTCAGCTCTTGATCATAAGGCTGTGAGTTCAATACCCGGCAGTGGTCTTGAGCAAGTCACTTTATTTCTCATTGTTCCTGTTCACTCAGCTGGCAAAAAAATGAGTTGTACTTGTATTTCAAAGGGAAGGGTCAGCCTTGTCACACTCTGTGTCATGCTGAATATCCCTGAAAGCTATGCTAAAGGTAGATTTGTCTGTGGAGTACTCAACCACTTGCATGTTAATTTCACAAGCAAGCTGTTTGGTCGATCAGATCAACTGGAACCCATGACATCATAACTGACAGTGCCAATTTTTTTATTATAAAATTCGTAAAAAAAATACCTTCAACCCTTTTGCTATCAACTCATCTGAAAGTGCACCTTGATCTATGACACAAACATCTCGCTTTAAAGCAGCAGTAGTAGTAGTGGTAGTAGTAGTAGGAGCAGCAGCATGGGGGTATGCACTGTAACAGTTTATCACTGCATCCACCATTTGTTGGTAATTCCATTCTATTCCGGTCATATGATGCCACTGCACCCCTCAGGTGACAACCCTCCAACCCATGGGTCTGTCTGGGTAGTCGTTGCTGGTGAAGGATTTTTGAGATAGGAGAGCAAATCCTTTTATGACACAAATAGTAATCAAAGGGATCCATAGGTAAAAAAATTGGTTGAGAACCCCTGAACCCATACCAGCATGAAAAACGGACGTTAAACTTTGATGTTTTCTTTCTTACCAAAATGAATTAAAGGCTGTGAATTTCAATAGGAATATAGTGACAAAGGGATTAATCCTTTTGTGTTCAGATCATTCTGTCAAATGTAATGCTTTTTTTATTCAAATTGTTTTGAATTAATCCTGTATTATCTTAAAGCTTTGAGGTTTTGATGATGTGATTTTTTTAATTTTTAGAATGTCTGTGTAGAATAGGTGTGAGAGGTTTTGTATGGCCAGTTTGAATGTAAAACATGTTGAATATTGGGGCCAGATATGGCTGGTTTAAATGCTAAGGAGTAAAGTAGGGAGCTTCTTTAAGCAGGAGGTTGCTAATCAAGGTATTACCATAACATTGAATAATTCTTGTTTTTTTTTTTTTAGCTAAAGACATGCTAGAATAACAGAATAACACATTAAAACATTAAACAAAACACAACAACAAAAACAACGAAATCTCAAAAACAAAAATAAAAATTTTCGTGGGACAGTTTTTGATTGAAAATTCTTTAGAAATTCTGTTGTCTTACCATTTATTGTTTTAATCGATTGCTGCCTTCTGACAAGTGCAACGTTATCACCATCACTAACTTTATAATGAGAAAGAGTATTTAGTTTCCTCCAGCCATCTTTATAGAGAGTAGTGCTGTCTTCATCTTGCAGAGTAACATGGGAGTTAATATCCTGGTACCATTCTGAAAGACAAACAAAAACGAGCGTCAAAATAGAATGTTGTTGTTATTATTATTAATATTAATAATAATAATAATAATAAGAGTAATGGTCTAATGGTTAGGATATTGCAGTCATGATTGCAAAGTCGTAGTTTCAGTTCCTAGACTGGGTGGTGTGTTGTGTTCTTGAGCAAAACATTTCATCTCACATCGCTCTGCAATCACTTTGACACCTGATGCATGGCACACCTGTGTGCACCTGTTCAGGTAATGTTGATTTAATGGATCGAGTGAGGCTAATGTACAGCATATACATTTGATCACTATAAACAAATGATTTGTGCAGATCATTTGGCAAAAGCTGAACACTTGTACATCATCTTCAACAGGAGAGACCACCATTATTATTATTATTATTATTATGTTTGACTTTTGCTTTACATTTGTACAAATTGGCTCCAAGTCTCACTCAGAGACCTCAAGAGACCACAAGTTATAAGTTCATGTTGGTGTTATGCCTAGGGTGCCATATATTTGGTTTTGCACATAGTATTGTTCTAGAGCATGTTTAAGAAAACATAAGAAAATTATGTGATTGTTTTAAAATTTGAAATTACATAGACAGTATTTTACATAAGATATGGGCAGTTCCCATGAGCACGATCTTTTGAATTTCTGCCATTTTGGAGTTTCCTGTTGCCTGAGCTAGGTAGGAGTATAATGATAACCCCTTTTGCTATTATTCCTAGGTCATTGTTTTAGTCTTGAAGTTCCACATTTTGCCATTTTCTTTTTCAAGATCTTTATACTTGCTCAGTTTTTGGTAGGTCTTGACAGATACGTTTATATCAATTGGGACAGTCATATCAATGAGGAGGCATAATCTTTGTCTGAAGTCTTTCAATATAATATCTGGCCTATTTGCATCTATCTTTCTGTCAGTTTGAATGGTGAAGCTCCAGAGGAGTGAGATGTGATCATTTATTATTATTATCATCATCATCATAATAATTATTATTGTGTGAGAGCAGCACATGCCATCAAAATGACACTGGGGTACAAATATACAGAGCCCAATATGTCTACCAGGATTATTTGTCTGATAAGTGTACACCAGGCTGATGTAGCACAACCATATGTGATATTATGGGGGATGTAAATAAATGCTGGTTGTCAAGTGGTGGTGGGAGGCAAACATGGATATAAACACACACACATTTATAGCTGCAAGTTACATTACTTACCGAGATCCAGGTCATGGACAGGGGGTCTTTGGGAATAGGAAGTGTTCTTATAGAGAGCTTCGACCATTTTCTCTTTAGCTTGAGTGATTGTATCACAATCTAGTACTTTACACTGTATAATTTCTCTAGAATGTTCTACTGAAAGACTCTGAAAAAAACAACAAACAACAGAAAACAACTATATATTCCTTTCTAGTTTTGGCACAAAATCAGCAATTTTAAGGGCAGAACATAGATACTTACATTAACCCCAGTTCACAAGGAAAAATGATAGGATTTGAGACAAATTCAATCAAATGCATCCTAAATTTGTCACAAATCCCATTATTCTTCCTTAGATGCCTGATGAGATGGGTTCGTCTTATATGCCCATGTACTTAAAGTCATACAGAACAAAGTCAAACTGTTATATATGTAACTCCTATCAAAGCAGTAAACAGGCAGAATTGTTGTACTTATTTTATCAATGCTGAAAAGATGAGAGGTAATGTCAATCTTGGCAGTAATCTTAGAACTAACAACAGCTAAATATTAAAGAAACAAAAACGAAACCCAAACTAACTTACCAATGTCTTCGGCTCTATTTTCTCTCTTAATAATCTATCTTCCGATAACGAATATCTTGCATCACCAGTAACAAAATCCACTGGACCTTTCTCTACTTGGAGCTTTATAGCTTTGTATAATTTGAATAAAGCTGGGCCAGCGTGTTCCTATAACAAACAAAATATAATACCAACATATCAACATCAATTTAATCATTCTCATTATCAACATAGTTTTATACATATATATACATATATATACATATATATACATATATATACATATATATATATACATATATATACATATATATATATACATATATATATATACATATATATATACATATATATATACATATATATATATATACATATATATATATATATACATATATATATATATATATACATATATATATATATACATATATATATATATATACATATATATATATATACATATATATATATATACATATATATATATATACATATATATATATATACATATATATATATATACATATATATATACATATATATATATATACATATATATATATATACATATATATATATATACATATATATATATATACATATATATATATATACATATATATATATATACATATATATATATATACATATATATATATATACATATATATATATATACATATATATATATATACATATATATATATATATATATACATATATATATACATATATATATACATATATATATACATATATATATACATATATATATACATATATATATATACATATATATATACATATATATATATACATATATATATATACATATATATATATATACATATATATATATACATATATATATATATACATATATATATATACATATATATATATATACATATATATATATACATATATATATATATACATATATATATATACATATATATATATATATATATATATACATATATATATATATTCTGTAAACGATAAATTGAATTTAATAAAGGTCAAATAAAGAAGATGGGAAATTAAAGTACAATGATATTTACTTACTTTTAAATATTTGTATAAACATATTGATAACCAGTTTGTGAGGAGTTTTTCAACTACAGATTCTGTTCTGTGAACAAAAATAGAAGAAAAAAAAAAATGGTAATTATTTATTGGATTATTTTGAATTGAAATTTCATGTCTTTCATTTTAGTTATAAAAAAGGAAAAAATTACTAAACAATATAAAACCTGCAAGAAACAGCACTTAAATCTCCCTCAGATCACAACTGAATGTTTTTTTTAGAAAAAAAAAGACTGAGCACATTAGATAACCTCGGGTATACATAGAAATAGAACAGTCAATGAGGGAATATCTTTGAAGATATATATATATATGCTTGAGTAGATATCAGAGTACAAGTAGCATACAATATTCAGATTTAAAGACAGAGGTAATAATCTCAAATCAAACTGAATTTTATAAAAAGTAAAAAAATAAAATGGGAATTCTATCATTCTTCTTTAGATATCTGATAAGCTGGGTTCACCCCACAAGCCCATGAAATTTAAAGTCATTTGGAGCTGCCACAAATGGTTATTAAATCAAATATACACATAAGGTGGCAGCAAGCTGATAGAACTGTTAACATGCTAGGCAAATTGCTTAGCAGCATTTCATCTGTCTATGTTCATCATCATCATCATCGTTTAACGTCCACTTTCCATGCTAGCATGGGTTGGACGATTTGACTGAGGACTGGCAAGCCAGAAAGCTGCACCAGGCTCCAATCTGATCTGGCAGAGTTTCTAATGTCATGAAAAAGAAGAAAAATTTAAGCACTTGTTGCTTCATACTGAGGTGAGATGGCTCTCAAATGGAAATTGTTTGAAGCATTTTTATGACCTCAGTGACACTGTTTCAGAGTTTCTTAGATCATATGATAAGGATGTGTGTAATAAACTAAGCAATGAAACAGTTGACGTTACAAATCTTTCTGATATTTTCACTAAATTAAATGAAGTTAACATTATGTCGCAAGGAAATAACTTGAATTTGATTAAAGCAAAGGGAATTATAAATGCATTTATCAACAAATTGTCATTCAACAACAAAGAGAGATTAGCTAGGATACGTTCTGTACATTTTTCAAACCTGCACATAATAGAAAACAATGACAGTAATTTAGTACCAGATGCAAGATATAGATTGTCATCTAGAAACACTGAAAGAAGACTTAATGACAAGTTTTAAAGATTCTAATGCTCTTAATGTACCTGACTGGGTCATAAATTTCTTTCTTTCTTATGTCTCTTCTGCTCAACCAGGTTTACATAAAAAAATTATCAGCTTCAAAAGTGATTTCGAATGCCAAGTATATTTTCAACAACTTGATTATGAATCATTCTGGTCCAAAATGCAAAGCAAGTATTCTCAACTTTGGCAAGAAATTAAATTATTATTCATTGCTTTTCTTTCTTTTAGAAGTTCGGTGTTGCGATTGCTGACTATGCAATGAAATAAATTTGCAATAAGTCATAGAGGAGACTTAGAACTTTTTTTTGACTAACATTGAATCTGTTATAGAAAATTTAGTTGGGTCTCATCAGGCACAGGGAAGTTATTAACTTGCAGTGCATAAAGTAAATTTACAACTTTTATCTTCATCAATTTTTTTATTTTTTCAATGTTAAAAGCTTATACAATCCATTTTCTGAGTAAAACTAATAAATTATCATCCATGTTAAGTTAGTTTAGTCATGATGCTGCACCTGCCAATTAGGTGGGCACTAAGCAAAACAAAAGTTTAAAACGGGGTTAAGAACCACTAAACTATATCGATAATTATCAGATCTGATGAGGGCAGGGTTACATAACTGGGCTGTTATCTAACACTCCACTGAACCTCTGGTGTGAAACCAATTGGTAAGATTGACCATAATGGATATATAATATTATACACTGTGATTAATGGTTAGATGTATAAATATGAATAGCATGGAAAATGGACATTAAATGATATATAAACATACATACATATGTGAGTGTGGTTTCAGGTTCAGTCCCACTACATTCCACCTTGAGCAAGTGTCTTCAACTAGAGCCCTGTTCTGACCAACTGATAGAGGCCCATCACATGTTTGTATCTAAATATGAGTGTGTGAGTGTGTGTATGTTTGTATCTCCTTGTCTTCATACCACTTGATTGTTGCAAGTGAAAGTAATTCCTTTCCGATATTCAGTGAAAACATGTCTGGCCATGAGGAAACAGGTAAGGGCTGGGAACAGGAAGGGCATCCAGCCAACTGTAAAAAATCCGCCTCAACAAATTCTGCCTGACCCATGCAAGCAGAGAGAACTAGACATTAAGATGATGATGATATTCATCATCATCATCATCGTCGTCGTTTAACGTCCGCTTTCCATGCTAGCATGGGTTGGACGATTTGACTGAGGACTGGTGAAACCAGATGGCTGCATCAGGCTCCAATCTGATTTGGCAGAGTTTCTACTGCTGGATGCCCTTCCTAATGCCAACCACTCAGAGAGTGTAGTGGGTGCTTTTACGTGTCACCCGCACGAAGGCCAGTCAGGCGGTACTGGCAACGGCCACGCTCAAAATGGTGCATTTTATGTGCCACCCGCACAAGAGCCAGTCCAGGGGCACTGACAATGATCTCGCTCAAAAGTCCTTACACATGCTGCGGGCACAAGTGCCAGAAAGGTAATGCTGGGCACAGATGCCATCACGATTTTGCTTGCCCCAATAAATCTTCGCAAGCTGAGTTTCGTGTCCAATGAAGGAAGGTACGCATAAGTGGACTGGCTGAGGCCTTAGATTTAGGTCTCACTTGGCTTGCCGGGTCTTCTCACGCACAGCATATTTCCAATTGGCAGAGTTTCTAAACACATAAATGCATACATACATACATTCACACACATGGCTAATGTAAAAAACCCTCTTACATTTTCAAAAAAGATGGCAAGACTTACCTTCTTAACATTAATTTGGGATGTCGACTCGCCACTGATTTTTCAACTAGTTCATCTAACAAAGCTTTCAGGATGCTAGGAAAAAAAAAAACATTAACAATATCAATAACAAAGTAAAATAATTTTAAAAATTAATACATAAGTGTAAGTAATTATTCATCATAAATTTCATATAAGTAAGCTGTATCAAGACTCATTGGGTATGGCAAATAATCTTTACTCTAGAGCAGGGGTTTTCAAACTGTGGTCCGCGGACCACAGGGGGTCTGCAAGGACAAGACAGGGGGTCCATGGACAGCAAATACTTTTTATGGGCAATTTGATTTTATATATGTTTTTTAATCGAAATCTTTTAATTGACAATAAACCTATTTTGTTAAATAAATAAATGTAAAAATATATGTTATTTTAAGCAAATATTTATGTATAAATTTTATAAGGGGGTCCCTAAGGTAAAGCCTGAAATATAAGGGGTCCGCAAGTCAAAAAGTTTGAAAACCCCTGCTTTAGAGTACTGTTACTGAATGTCTTTCGTTGAGAGATTTACAAATAGAAATTTTCCATTTTATATATATGTGTGCGTGTGTGTGTGTGTGTGTGTGTGTGTGTATATATATATATATATATATATATATATATATATATATTATGTATGTATGTAAAAGGTTGAAGAGGAACACACGAGTAGATATATATGGAAAAAAGACAAAGTAGAAAATGCTAAAATACTTTTATAAAGAACATTACAGAACCGGTTTCGATCCTTGAGATTTTTTCAACAGTAAATATGAATAATAGATTATTGAAAAATTAAATTTTAGTAAATTTAAAAGAAAAGTCTTTTTAAAGACATATTTGTATAGTATTCAAATAACAGGGGCATTTTTCTTGTTTCTGCCTGTCTCTGTTTCACTTGTTAACTCTTGTGGGTTCGAAGGAGTGCCACACAATCTCTCGCTCTCTCTCTCTCTCTCCCTCTCACACTCGCTCTCTCTCTCCCTCTCACACTCGCACACACACAGAGATATTGGTTTGCCGGATTAATTAGTTTCCTTCCAGTGATATCTAAATTAACATCAAGACAGCAAACGAGCAGAGTCGTTAGCATTCCAGGCAAAATGCTTTGTGGCATTTCTTCCGCCTTCATGTTCTGAGTTCAAATGCTGCCAAAGTTGACTTTGCCTTTCATCCTTTCAGGGTCAACAAAATAAAGTACCAGTCATGTACTAGGGCTGATGTAATTGACTTACCCCTGAATCTGCTGCCCTTGTGGAAGTATCTGAAACTTATATTTGAATTAACATGAATGATATTTTTATTGTGGTGTTTTATGCTTTTTTTTTTTTTTTTTTATAGTTTCATTCTTCTTCTGCAACTTTTGTTTTATTGTTTTTGAAATTTGAAAAAATTGACATCTGTTTCTGTCTCTCTGTCATGCTCTAACCATTCATCATCTGACACAAGATCCCCTCATCCAATGCCCCACTCCCTTCTTAAAGGATCTTTGTCTTATGAGTTACTAGGTGACCCTGCCAGTGCTGGTGTCACTTAAAAAGCATATCAGGACAATTACCCCCGCTAGGACAAATTCCCCTGATGACAACTATCCCCTGATGATAACTACCCCCTAGGACAATAATGCCCCTTAGTTAATTACCCCGTCTACAATATATTAAGTTTTAAATCATCATCTGTTGTCCTCAGGGGTAATTGTCCTTGTGGGGTTATTGTCCATGGGGGTAAATAACCTGGACTCCTTAAAAAGCATCCAGTCAATACTGTGAAGTGGTTGGCATTTGGAAGGGTATCCAGCTGTAAAAAAAGCATGCCAAAACTGACCTTGCCTGTGCTTGTGCCATATAAAAAAAAACACTCAGTCCACTCTGTGGGGTGGTTGGTGTTAGGAAAGGCGTCCAGCAGTAAAAACCATGCCAAAACACGCTCCTGCCTGGTGCAGGCTCCTACCTGGCCAGCATGGAAAGAGGATGCTAAACGATGATGATGATGATGATGATTTACCTCTTTTTCACACATAAGACAATGGGGAGCCAAATCAGAAAAAAAAAAATTTTTAACTCCCAAAATCCAAAGAATTTTATCTGACAAGTGTTTTCCATGATAACTTCAGGCTGACCAAAACCTTGTGAGTAAATTTGGTAGGAGGAAGTTCCATTGTGTGTTTGTGTATGTGTGTAAAAGTGCTTATGCCTCTTTTGAAAGATAGGAGGAATACACACATAGACACATGCATGCACACACATACACACACATGCATGCACACACATACACACACATGCATGTGTGGAGAGGAAGAAAGATAGATTTACTTACTCTGTTGCATATTCCATGTTATTTTGGTAAATAATCAACAACAATGAAGCAACATTAACTCTGTAACAAAACAAAGTGACAAAAAAAAAAGAAAGAAAATATTGAATTCATTTTGCTTAGTTATTCAAATGAAATCAAAGTGAAATATTTTGAAATTGAATAATTATATATTTTTTCTCATATTTCAGCCAAACACATGTAAGGAAAAACAAAAGCAATAAATAATGATGATGATGATTAATCATAATAATAACAATAATAATAATAATATTGTTTTACATAAATTTTTCCTTGCTTTAATGTGTCTGGAATGAATTTGTGTACATATGTTTTTTTTTTCAATTTCTTTTACAATTCATTTATTCATTATTTTAGTTATTGTTGAAAATATGTAAATTCAGACATATTTGCATATTTTCTGCAGAAATGCATTTTTTTTTTTTTTTTTTTTACAGTTGGTTGCTCTGTCTAATGCTAGCTGCTCATTTGACCGTGAACTTTTTAACTGCTGAAGTGGTGTAGTAGAGAAGCGAGTTGTTATTGGTGTTGTTTAGCACCAGGTCAACCGGGATTGAACAGAACTATGACCAAAGACATTCCCACCATGACCATCACATCTTTTTTTTTTTTAAGGACTACATTATCTAATGTCTTTGTTCATCCTTTTTGTTCTTTTTATTGTTTAGCCCAAGGTCAACTATGATCAAAAACATGCCAGATGTGACCATCACGCCTTTTCTTTGTTTTAGGGGTATATAGGACTACATTATCTAATGTCCTTGTTTTATGTTGTTGTCGTTGTTGTTTAGCCCCTATGACCAAAGATACTCCATTTGTGACCATCCTACCCTTTTTTTAGGGGCATATAGGACCACGTTATCCCATGTGTCTGTCATTCCTTGTTGTTATGGTTGTGCAACCCTTTAGCATTTAAATCAGCCATATTGGGCCCAAACATTCCCCGTTTTATATATAACATGTGGAGGCACAATGGCCCAGTGGTTAGGGCAGCGGACTCGCGGTCATAGGATCGCAGTTTCGATTCCCAGACCAGGCGTTGTGAGTGTTTATTGAGCGAAAACACCTAAAGCACCACGAGGCTCCGGCAGGGGATGGTGGCGAACCCTGCTGTACTCTTCCACCACAACTTTCTCTCATTCTTTCTTCCTCTTTCTGTTGTGCCTGTAATTCAAAGGGTCAGCCTTGTCACACTGTGTCATGCTGAATATCCCCGAGAACTACGTTAAGGGTACACGTGTCTGTGGAGTGCTCAGCCACTTGCACGTTAATTTCACGAGCAGGCTGTTCCGTTGATGGGATCGACTGGAACCCTCGACGTCGTAAGCGACGGAGTGCCAACAAGAGATATACAACTATGTTCAAAAACCCAGGAACTAGTTTGCTGTGTGTTAATTACTAAGATGTATTACCATTTTTTTTTTTTTTGCAACTTAACAATAATTCCTTTGTTAAACTATTTCTTTTGCAATACATTAAACTGTTTCAATTAATTCTTAAAATAATGAACAATTTAGTAAAAC
The DNA here is from genome assembly GCF_046866305.1 of Octopus bimaculoides. Lineage (NCBI taxonomy): Eukaryota > Metazoa > Mollusca > Cephalopoda > Octopoda > Octopodidae > Octopus > Octopus bimaculoides. The sequence goes on along the minus strand of NC_142942.1, from coordinate 14,149,632 downwards.
AATTATGTTATTATTAAACCGGTGTTTGGAACCTAAATTATTATCAGGAAATTTTGATTGAAAATTATAATGTAAATCACTTTAAAATAGGAAATTTGCGTCATAAAAGTATGGGTGGTCTTAAGTGGGTTGGCATCAAAAAGGTTAATTCAAATTCTATGACTAATATTCCATTATATTATTTTAATGTTTATTGTATGATATATAAAATATATAATGTAAAACAAAGCAAAACTTAATATTATTATTTATGTAAAACAATAATTAAATATGATCAAACAAGCAAAGTAATTTAAACTTGCATAATTAACAATGTCTAAATATATTTAGTAATCTAATCTGATTAATTGGAAAAGATATATATATATATATACACATATATATATATATATACACACACACACACACACGTATCTATCTATCTATCTATCTATATATAGACACACATATGCATATACACACTTATATATGTATACACACACATACATATACACACACACATATATACATATATATACACATATATGAACACACACATACATATATATATATATGTACACACACACACACACACATGAGTATGTGTGTAAAAGATACAGTTGTATGTATTTAACAACACATTAACTGTATATACAGGGTGTTCTGAAATTAAGGCAACTGAATTTCAGGCTCTAATAGCTATCAATAAATGTGATAAGATATGAAAATTATACATCATTATAAAAGCTTAGTGTATCTTCTTTTTGTTTCAGACTAAATAATTTCAGATTTATAAATTAAATAATGGCTATAGACTAAAATACAAGCATAACCCTCTGCAAAGGAGGTGAAAAAGTAATATAGCTTTAGCAAAAAAGCCTAAAATTAACTGAACAACAGTCTGGAAAATTGTCAAGAAATTTCAAGAGGTCTAATTGATCTGGACATGACTGAAAAAGAAGTGTGTGGAACCCTCAGCTCAAAGAAAAAATATGGTGAAATCCTCGTTGCTCCGTCAGAAAACTGGCTGCCACAGCAAAAATAAGCAGAACATAGATGTATTGAGTGCTGAAGGAGGATCTCAGGACCCACCCCTACAAGATGATCAGCCGTCATGAGCTCATGCAAGTTTATAAGGCCATGAGACTGGAGAGAAATCGTCTGATTTTGTGTCAGATTGCTGAAAGCAAGCTGCCCAAACTGGTATTCACTGATGGAAAGAAACTATCAGACTGACCAACTTTGGAGTGCATCTGGTTCCGTTGAGGGTAGACTTGTAAACCAATACCGAAATCTACAGTCAGTTACGGTTTGGGTGGTTGTGACAGCCACAAGAAGGTCTCCCTTCATTTTAGTGCCTTCAGGTGTGAAATACATTAATGACATTCTGGAAGCTGAACTGCTTCCATGGGCGAATGATCACTTTCAAGACGCACCTTGGCGCCTCCAACAAGACTCAGCACCATTCTACAGCTCCAAACAGACACAACACTGGATTCAGTAAAACATTCTGTCCTTCATAGGCAAGGATGTATGTCTCTCCAGAAGCCCTGATCTCAACCTGTTGGATTCTTCTGTTTGGTCCATTTTGGAGACGAGGGTCTCAAGCACTCCTCATGCTTAGCTTGCAGCTCTGAAGGCAAAACAGCACCAGGAATGGGCATCGATTCTGCAAGAATAGCTGCCTGACGCATGTGAAGCATTCACACCTAGACTTAAGGTTGTGATTTGAAACAGAGGTGATCATCATCATCATCGTTTAACGTCCGCTTTCCATGCTAGCATGGGTTGGATGATTTAACTGAGGACTGGCGAACCAGATGGCTGCACCAGGCTCCACTCTGATTTGGCAGAGTTTCTACAGCTGGATGTCCTTCCTAACGCCAATCACTCTGAGAGTGTAGTGGGTGCTTTTACGTGCCACCGGCACAAGGGTCAGTCAGGCGGGTACTGGTGACGGCCACGCTCAAAATGGTCGTATCAACTAAATGTGGTAGTGTCATAATTGTGTTTCCTTTATCATTGCATTGCAATGCTCGGACCCGAAATATAACAATATTTTGCTTTGACAAAATTGAAAAAAGATGGTTGCCTTAATTTTGGGACACCCTGTATACACACACGTGCGCACATGCACACAGATATACACACATTCACAAATGTAGGTATATCGGTTTATTGAAATTATGTCTGCCTCTAAAGGATGATGTATCATACTGAAATATAAATATATTTTTACTGATAAAATATACGAAAAGAAGAGAGGAATGAGAAAATACGCCCACTTACTTGTCCCTGATGCTGAAACCTTTCTGACATTCTAAAGTTCGGATAAATGTTAGAAGGAAGTATTTGTTATTTAGTAAGTGATGAAATTGCTGAAGTCCAGTTTCCATGAATACCATACCAGGGGATCGCTGTCATAATAATAATGATGATAATAATAATGATGATGATAAGTAGAAGAAATAAAATTAAAGTTAAATGAAATTAAATAACAACAAGAGCACTCAGAAAGCGCAAACTTCTGTCAAGGCATCACCAGTGTCCTCTCAACGATTAGCCAGAGATGATTTTTAAAATAAGAATATCTGAAATAAACTCGACTGCTCTCACAAACGAGAATACTGAAAATGAAGCCGACTGCTCTCAAAAGTTAAGTAAAAAATCAGGAAAAATAATCCAGAATCCTTGTCTGGTACCAAATCGATCCCAAAACCTAATCAGCTCATGCCAGTCACGAGGTCAAACATCCCTGAAAGTTTCATTTGAATCCACCGAGCAGTTCTTGAGATATCTTGTCCACAAACGAACATGACTGAAACAATGCCTCCACTTTCGCTAAGGCGGAGGTAATAACATTAATGCCATTCTACTACATTAATTCTTGTTTACATTTTGGTTTAGATTTAACACCTTTCATTAATTTTTTTTGGATTATGATGCACATACATAATTATATTTTCAAAAGTATTATCATCCCAAGTTTTTATTTTATTTATGTATGTATGTATGCACGAATGCATGTGTGTGTATACATATTTACATATATGTATATATCATTCGCCATGATAGATCGCTAGCCACTACACATTCTTTATTTTCTCTCCCTGTTTCTGTGTTTCTTTCTGTGGAAGAACATAGGCTCAAACCGTTAAAGACTTTTTCCCTTCCACAGCATTAAAATAATACATCTGTTTGTTGTCTACACCACCTGTCTTCGTCTTTTGCTTTTTTTTGCAAATTCTCCCTATATATATATATATATATATATATATATATATATATATATATATATATATATATATATATATATATATTTGTGCATCAAGGCTACCATTGGTTTCATGTAAAGAAAAGTATCTTAATATCTTAACAATTTTGGATGTTTTTATCCAAAATTGAGACGAACACCATTCCTCCAGGTGATCAGCTTGAAAAATTGTTAAGATATTGAAATATTTTTCTTAACATGAAACCAATGGTAGCCTTAATCCACAAATAAAGAAATTATATATCCACCAATGTGATGTTGAGTACTCGTTTCATTGTTCAACATTTACACACACACACACACACACACACACACACACACACACACACACACACACACACACATATATATGCATTTACACATACATATGTATACAATTATACATGACTTTCCTTTTTTCCTTCTTGCTCCATACTTTATAAATTAGTTCTTCCTAAACCTTCGTTCCTTAGTTCCCAATGAGCCACAGGCAAAAACCAAATATACATTTTGTCAGATTAATGATTATCGATTAACCATATATGTGTGTGTGTACATGTGTTTATATACATGCATATACATATATATATATACATACCTACCTACATACATACATATCTATCTATCTATCTATCTATATATATATATATGCGCATACACATATACGCAGATATGTCTGAATGTATGTATATGTGTAGTCACCTGAAGGATCAATGTGGCATGAAACAGTGAGATAAAGAATTGAGCAGATGTAAATTATTTCTTGTTTCTACAGTTACATACACACACACACATACACACATGTATATATGTGTGTGTGTGCATATATATGTGCATGCAAGAAAAAAAAATCTGACACAAAATATTACAAGATTGATTTTAATATTTATATATAGCCAAGCAAAATCAATAATTAAAAAAACAAACGTTGCCTGAAATCAATATTTGTGTATGATATTACAATAAACCAATAACTGATGGATAATTCATATGAAATGGCTCCAAGAACATGATGATCTATTTTAAAATATTGGGTGGGTAGTAGGAAAGAATGGCATACAGTACTCTAGGCTAATTGTCTCAAAGAATATATATTTTGTTCTATTTTCTATGTTTAGAAACTTGTGAAAGTTCATTCGTGATCATCATTATTATCATCATTATCTTCATCATCATTTGATGTCCTCTTTTCCATACCTGCATGGGTCAGATGCAATTTATTGAGGCAGATTTTTCTATGGCTGGATGATGCTCTTCCTGTTGCCAACCCTTATGTGTTTCCAAACAAAGTGATATTTCCTTATGACCACACATGTTTTTCACAGACAAATGTAAATGAACAGCTTTGTTTGTTTGACAATGATGATCATTTACAACCATCACATGATGTCCACCCAAAGGGTGGATATAAAGAATGTGGACTGCACCCACTTTCGTAATTTTTTTTTACAGAATCCCCCAATTTCGAGTACGGAGGTTTTGATTCTACAAAAAAAAAAAAAAAAAGGGCATTTTAAAATTTTAATTCCCCCACCCCACCCAAAATTCTTCAATTTTCACTTTTTCAGGAATTTTTTTTTTTTTGTGAAATATGTAGAAAAAATACAGAGATTATGATTGTAAAAAAAAACATTTCTGAAAAAGTATGAGTTGAAGAATTTGGTGGGGTGGGAGGAATTAAAATAAAATTTTTTTTTTTTGCAGAATCAGAATCTCCGTACTCGAAAATGGGGGATTCTGTAAAAAAAAAAAAAATTTTTTAAATAATGAAAAATATTTTAAATAATGAAAGCGGGTGCAGTCCACCCACCCAAAATACATACAAACACATACACACTATATACATACATACATATATATATATATATATATATATATATATAAATATTCTTTTATTCTTTTACTTGTTTCAGTAATTTGACTGGGGCCATGCTGGAGTACTGGGGCCATGCTGGAGATTTTTCAATATGCTAGGCCACTGGTTTTAAATTGAAATTAATCTAATTAATATTCAATTTATCACCCTCATTATTTAAATTTTATATATATATATATATATATATATATATGAAAAGTTCCTGGCATGGGTAAAAGAAAATACAGGAGGAATAGTTAATTATGGTTTTATTCTATACATTCCTCTCTCAAATTCACACACTTATTGAGTGGTCCTTCAGTTTTTCTAAGTGCTGAATAAAGAACTCAGAAGGTTGGCCACTCCAACCAGGCCTTCTGCAGTGCATTTAAAGCCACGGATTTTTCAGTAACCCCCTCATATGTAATATATATGCAATGAGCTTCTTTCAGTTTCCATATACTAAATCCACTCACAAGGCTTTTGACCAACCTGAGGCTTATAGAAGACACTTGCCGAGGGTGCTGTGTAGTGGGACTGAACCTAATACCATACAGTTAGGAAGCAAGCTTCTTAGCCACACAGCCAATCCCTTTGGTGATGTTGCTATTTATTCTCTAGATCACTGTTCCTTCAGTAGTCCAATGCACAATGCCATGACCATCCTGACTTTTTGTATCTTTGGAACTGCTTTGGTCCCATGTTTCAGATGGTAGCGTCCATCCTATTTATTAGTTTTGTATATCTATAACTACATTTATTCAATGCGGCCTTCTCTTTGAAGACAGTTGAGTGTTTGTTTGAGGGAAGTTTACCTTCTATTACTAACAGGTTGAGCAACAATGTAGAGGCTGCACTAGACTGTGGTGGTGGTGGTCGTAGTTGCGGTAGTGATGGTGGTGGATAATTGGTCTATAAAATAGTCTGGCAATAACTGATATTTATTCAATCACTTATAACCTTTAACCTGCATATAATTGGTGGTGCTTTGGTGATTTGAGAAATCAATACTTTGATCACATGTATTATAGTAATGTATATATATATATATATATATATATATATATATATATATATATATATATATATATATATTATGGTAGTATATATATTATAGTAGAAAAATATATACATATATATATTATAGTAGTATATTTAGGTATTAGATACTATAAACACTAATTAGACAGAGGAAAGAGAAACGAAAGATACATCCCACTAATAGGTAAAATGGTTGAGAATATACATACATATATATGTAAGCATGTATCAATGCAGACATACATATATATATGTATGAATACACATACATATATGTGTGTGTGTGTGTGTACGTTTATATAAATTTATATATAACAATCGGATGCACAAAGAGCTGTGTAAGCGTTGATTTGTGGGTTTGATTCTGGCCTGTGTTAGCTCATCATTTTTCAGTCGATTGTTTATATATAAATGTTGGTTTAATTCGGAGTATATATATATATTATAATTGTGATATATTATTATATATAGTAATTATTGTACTAACAGACTTCCATAGTTGCTCTGTCTCCGTAACTTACAGAGCCTTCTGGTTTGTTTACAAATATTATATATATATATATATATATATATATAGACATATATACATAGAGGTGTGTGTGTGTGTGTGTGTGTGTGTGTATATATATATATATACACACACACATATATACTAGGGGGAGAGAGAGAAGAGAAGGAGAAATAAGCAACAAATGTTGAGTTCTATGAGGAAGGGGAGGAGGAGGAGGAGAACAGATTGCAAAACATACAATGAGCCCAGTTCCAGTCACAGATCTTTGTAGCTTTACGAGAAATAATAAAGGGAAGGAATACTTACACCAGCCATTCTTTCGGTGTGGGGATGTAAAATAGGATGGTCTGAAACACCTGGGAAGAGCACTTTAAATGTGTACTGGGAATAATCCCATACAGGGAAGCCACTAGGAAGCAGGTCACTGGTTAAGTCTGTCACATCTGTCTGTAGTTCAGCAAATGCTTTCAAAGATAAAGGAAAAAAAAACAACAACATTAAAATTAATTAATGAATTAATAACAACCAATTAGAAGTAATAGCTCAATAGTAAAGAACAGTGATTCTCAATTGGGATTCATATAACCCTAGGTGGTCCCTATGACCCTTGGGGGCCCACATAAGATAGTGTCGTTAAAATTTATGTGTAAGAAAATATTTTAACAATTTTTCTTAATACAATTTCTTATGATATTTAACTCAATCTTTTATTATATTTTTTCCTCCTTTTATTTGTTTTAAGCATTAGACTGTGGCCATGCTGGGGCACCACCTCGAAGAAGTTTTAGTCAAATGCATCAACTGCAGTACTTATGTTTTTAAAGCATTTTAAAGCCTGGTACTTATTCTATCAGTCTTTTTGCTGAACTACTAAGTTATGGGGAACAAACACAGAAACAAAGCCACATTTACACACACATTTGTATATATACATATGATGATGATGATGTGTGTGTATATATATATATATATATATATATATATATATATATATACAAAAACAAGAGAAATGACCAGCAAAAGTGGACTCCTATATGCTAGAAATAGATGCTGAATCATCTAACCACAAAAAATATGTTCTCAGTAAAAATTTAGTGACACAACAGACTGTAAAAGGGCAAGACAAATGAAAAAATACTAAATAAAAAAACGATTAACCTACGTACCATGGTTTCACCTATTAAAATTTACATAATTAAATATCTGCAGGATCATCAGTGTATTCTGTCGATTTATAAAATATAATTTCTAGAACTTTTAATTGATTAATATCAATTTCTACCCTCATTAATAAATTTTAAATAATGATGTTCTCAAACTGGTAAATTAGCTGCAAAAATTTATTAACTGCAGAGTTATTTCTAGACTTAGCGCGCCAGATTGAAGACATTTGAAAGGATACTCTGAATATAATTTGTAGAACTCTACACGTGCTCCCTTTCGGGTGGACGTCTTGTGTCTAGTTCTGGAAATTATATTTTATAAATTGACAGACTACACTGATGATCCTGCAGATATTTACTCATGTAAATTTTAATAGGTGAAACCATGGTACATAGGTTAATCGTTTTTTTTTTTTAGTATTTTTTCATTTGTCTTGCCCTTTTACAGTCTGTTGTGTCACTAAATTTTTACTGAGAACATATTTTTCGTGGTTAGATGATTCGGCATCTATTTCTAGCATATAGGAGTCCACTTTTGCTGGTCATTCCTCTTATTTTTGTATGTAATATAATTTTAATCTTCGGATTTTTTTAATATGCTAGACCACTGGTTTTAATTGATTAATATCAATTTCTACCCTCATTAATAAATTTTATATATATATATATATATATATACGACGGGCTTCTTTCAGTCTTCCAAATCCGTTCACAAAGCTTTAGTTGGCCCGAGGAAATAGCAGAAGGCACTCGCCTGAGGTGCTACACAGTGGGACTGAACCCGGAACCATACCGTTGGAAAGGAAGCTTCTTACCACATAGCCACGTCTAATTTCTAATAACATTTGATTATAAGAATATTATACGATTTTTTAAACATCAAATGCGTATGAAGGTCCACCATAGTTGTGAATAGGCTAAAAATGATCGAGAAATACTGATGTAGTGTATAAATATTTAAGATAAAAAGGAGTTGTCTCCCTTAGTGCAAATTTGGGTGTCTTCTACTGTACCTTTTGGAGGTTAACTAACGCCCCGAGAATAAAATTTCATCGAGGAAAATTGTGCAAAGGACACACACGTATAAGATATATTAAAATAGGTTTGTGTATGTACGTACGTTTCTGCATGCATGTCTATATACATTAATATAAACATCATGTGGTATTTTTGCGTCTGTACAGGGAGATAACTCAGTAAAGGGACGTAATTCTGGCTAATTTAGTCGACTAGTAAATAGCAATTTACTGTTATAACTCTTTATCTTGATTTGAATGTAGTGCTAAGCACTGATGCTGATCAAAGTTTAATCAACAGGTGTAGGAGCGAGGTAAATGCAGTAAAAATAGGGGGTGGGGGATCAGTATGGCTCCATTTCAGTGGCCCTTCAGAAATTGAACCTCCTTACGATACTCCCTGGGAGTTCATAGTATGAAATTCATTGTCATTGCTCCGATTTGGTTGGCAATGCCATATATTTAGTTTAAAATACAGTAAAAATAGGAGAGGTCAGCGGGGTCCCTAATTAGGCGGCCCTTAAAGAAATAGACCCCCTTAGGATATTCCCTGGGATTAGGAAAGTTGCTGGTTTAAGTCTCGTTGTCCTTGCACCAACGGTCTAGGAGAAGTTAACGAACATAAAAACGTAATGGACAGAGAAACATCACTCCAATTTAGAATAGGATGAGCCATACCTTGTTTGCATTCATTCCGCACATTGCTTTCTAGATTATCCAATTGGATCTGCATCTTTTTGTATCTGCGTTCAGCTTGCGTGCTCTTACGCCAATAGGTGATCATAGTAAGGGAGATGAGAATGACTACAATAAAACCAGCAGTAGCTATTCCAATGATGATATTCATTGGAAGGGACATTCCCGTGTCATATTCTAAATATCCAACATTGAATTGTTTGTAGCCAATTATCACCTGGAATGAGAAGCAGAGAAAAAGAAAAAGAGAGAGAGTGAGAACGAATGAGAGATGTGTTGATTAAAGAGCTGCAACATACAGAAATTAATAAATATATACGAAGAGGTGCTGAAAACTTCAGGGTTTTAAGGGTAGCGCAAAAGGCCTGGTTGGAGCTTGACCTTCCAAGTTCTTTGACAGTTTTTTGACAGTTCTTTTATAAGCTCTTTTACAGAGATTATAAAAACGAGGATCGTTACAACAATTGAGTGAATTGGAGAGGGGAATCATCATCATCATCATTTAATGTCCGCTTTCCATGCTAGCATGGGTTGGACGATTTGACTGAGGACTGGTGAAACCAAATGGCTACACCAGGCTCCAATCTGATTTGGCAAATTTTCTACAGCTGGATGCCCTTCCTAACGTCAAGCACTCCGAGAGTGTAGTGAGTGCTTTTACGTGCCACCGGCACGAAGGCCAGTCAGGTGGTACTGGCAACGGCCACGCTCAAAATGGTGTATTTTATGTGCCACCCGCACAAGAGTCAGTTGAATAAAATCATAATAAACTAATCCTCCTATATTTTCTGTTACCGAAAGCCAGGATCTTCCCAGCATGTCCTTATATATGTATGTACTAGATACGAACAAAAGTGATTGGGAAAATGATGTTCTAGATCAGAACAAGTGGAAAGGTGTTGTTAGGACAGGTTGCAATGCCTGGGAAGAAAAGGTGATTCAGCACTCTGAACTTAAAAGGGCCTGTTGCAAAGGAACAATTTAAACTGTAATCAACAGTGAACACTGGATATGTATTATATGTGATCATGTTCTGTTGTCAAAAGCAGGATATGTGAATCATATGAAGTCACATGAAAATCAACATAACCTGATAGGTAATGATCTTGGACACCAACTGCCTCTTACGACTTATGTTATATGTCAAAAAACCTGCAAGACAATATCTGGACTTTAAAAGACATGATAGTTCACAAAAACATTCCTTCAATTCCAAAGGGCAAAGATGTAGAAGAAACTTGAATATCTGTCACTTGTTTTTTAAAATCCTGTCAGTCAGCAGCTGGTCTTAAAAGTCATCAACGGAGTGATTGTACTGTGTGATGGGGTGTGATATGTATGTTGATGGGACGGCGATCATCATATATATATATATATTTATACATACATATTGGTTTCAGATAGGTTGGTATTAAAAGGGCTAAAGCAGTGCTCCAGCATGGCAGCAGACTAATGACTGAAACTAAAGGACAAGGAAGAAATAAAAAAAGGCTACTCACGACAACAGCTGGTAATGAGATATCTTTCCCTTCTTCCCCAGGTGGTTGAACTGTAGGAGGCCGACACACCAGTTGATGAATAGACAACGTTGTGATGTTGCATCTCTCATTGCCAATACGAACTATAACATCAGATTCTCTTGCAGCAAGATTTAAATTTTTACCCTGGACAAAAAAGAAAAAAAGAAAAAAAACAAAGAAATAAAAATAAGGAAATAAAATAAAAAAAAAAAGACAGATAAAATATTCAACGTCTGTGTGGTTAAGAAACTTGGCTTACAGCCACGAGGTTTTGGGATCACATTGAAAGGATGAAAGTGAAGGTCGATCTCAGCGGCATTTGAATTCAGAACATGAAGACAGATGAAATATTGCTAAGCATTTCGCCAGCTTGCTGCCTTATATAATAATAATAACAATAATAATAATAATAATAACAATAATAATAATAATAATAATGGTTTCAAAATTTGCCACATGGGCAGCAGTTTTCTAGGGGAGGCAGAAGTTGATTACATTGACCCCAGTGTTTCACTGGCACTTAATTTATCGTCCCCGAAAGGATGAAAGGCAAAGTTGACCTTGGCAGAATTTGAGTAGTGACAAATGAAATACTGCTAAACATTTTGCCCAACATGCTAACGATTCTGCTAGCTAATAATAATAATCATAATAGATATAGAGAAGAGTTCTTTACTTATAAAACGATTGACACAATCCATCACCAAGGCAAACATTATTGATGAAAAGCATGATTCGAAAGTAACAGATATTTATTTGTAGTAAAGAACTCTTCTCTATATCTAAATAACTTCTGCTGAGTTACTTCAGTCCTATATAAACTTTAAAAAAAATGAATTAGACTGACATGTTTATTTTGAACCTGTGGAAGGTACACAAGATGCCGAAATATAGTTCAACTACAAATATATATCTGTTACTTTCGAATCACGCTTTTCGTCATTGTTTGCTTCGGTGATGGATTACGTCAGCTCTTCGTCATTGATGTTTTACAAGTAAAGAACTCTTCTCTATATCTAAATAACTTCTGCTGAGTTACTTCAGTCTTATATAAACTTAATAATCATAATAATAATAATAATAATAATAATAATAATAATAAAAATGCCCGGATGCAGTACCAGGCTGTGACTTTCATGGCTTCTGATCTTAACTGATTGGAAGTGTTATCATGTACATTCTTTTGTCTTGGTATAAAAGATGAGACTACAGCAAATATTCTGCTCAATACCACAGATTTGCTTGTCAGTTGTTTGACCTTCACCAGTTGAGCATGTCCCTTAGTGGCTGACAATATGTGCATCTCTGATCATGAACAGAAGTAGTTGGGGAGCATCATAGCCATGTGTTGAGAGGAATTCTTTGGGGTTTGAATAATTCACTTTTGGAAACATGGGTGTTTTGCTCAACATCCTTAAACAAACCTTGTTCAGGGACCTGTTGAGCAGGATGGGCTACTCGACCTGAAGAAAATTCTAACTGGGCCTCACCTGCAAGGTCATGCACAGTTTATCTTGATATGAAATTACCATGTTATGCATCTATGATTGTGATGCATGTGTCTGGTATATCCATATTAGATGGGTAGTCATGATGGCTATATTTGGCTTCATATATTTGTATCCCATTGTCACTCTGATGGCATGTATTGCTCTCTCACTCAATAATAATAATGATAATAATAATGATAATAATAATGATAATAATAAAGATCTTGAAATAGAAATTGGCAAAATGTGTAACCTGAAGACTAAAACAATACCTGTTGGCATAGGTGCCCTGTGAATGATAGCAAAAGGGGCTGATTGCTACCTTGCTCAGATACCAGGAAATCCCAAAATGGCAGAAATTCAAAAGATAGTTCTCATGGGAACTGCCCACATCCTATGTAAAATACTGTCTGTAATCTAAAATTTTAAAATAAACTCATAATTTTCTTATGGTTTCTTAAACATTCTCTAGAACAACACTATGTGCAAAACCAAATATATGGCACCCTAAGCTTAACACCAACACAAACTTCTAATGTGTTGTCTCTTAAGGTCTCTGGGTGAGACTTGAAACCAACTTGTACAAATGCAAAGCAAAAGTCAAACATAAAATAATAATAATAATAATAATAAAGCATGATTAAAATATATTACTTACATCTATTATCAAAACTTCTGCTTTAAGACGCTTGATTTTATCGATGCCGCTAAATGGATTGATCACAGGATCTCGAAAGTAGTGTAAAACCGATTTCGTGGTGGTGTGCGTTTGGTTCAGGTGCTGCACAGTCTGAACATCGTCCATTAAGAAAGCAAGTTGCTCTTGATGAGACCGTACTGCACGGCGTGTTATATGATGGTTCAGACTTATAGGGCAGGGCGGAGTGGGGCATATCATTGTAGTGTTGTTCAAAACTACACAGTTCTGTGGACAGAAAACAAACAAACAATTGATAAACAAATAAATAAACAGAAAATACTTAAACATGAACAAAAACAGTTAAATATACCAAGTAAACCCATGAATAATACCATACTCTCTTTTTACTCTTTTACTTGTTTCAGTCATTTGACTGAGGCCATGCTGGAGCACCACCTTCAGTCGAGAAAATTGACTTTAAGACTTATTCTTTGTAAGCCTAGTACTTATTCTATCGGTTTCTTTTTGCCAAACCGCTAAGTTACGGGGACGTAAACACACCAGCATCGGTTGTCAAGCGATGGTGGGGGGACAGACACACACATACATATATATATATACATATATATGACGGGCGTCTTTCAGTTTCTGTCTGCCAAATCCACTCACAAGGATTTGGTCGGCCCGAGGCTATAGTAGAAGACACTTGCCCAAGGTGCCACGCAGTGGGACTGAACCCGGAACCATGTGGTTGGTAAGCAAGCTACTTACCACACAGCCACTCCTGCACCTGCATAATATTCGTTTCAAAGTTTTGCACAAGGCCAGCAATTTTAGGGGGGAGAGTGTAAGTCAATTACATCGACCCCAGTATTCAACTGGTACTTATTTTATCAACCCTGAAAGGATGGAAGGCAAAGTTGACCATGGTGTGCATAATATTGAATTAAAAAAACCCTTGGATGTTTATAGATGTGGGTTGAAGCCCCATAGGTAACCTTTGACTTTTTATTATCCAAGGGATCTTTGGCTCAGTAGTCTACATGCTGTTATTTATAGCTTTTTTTTAAGGCAGCGTAAAAAGCACTGGTGCTGGTGCCATGTGAAAAGAACCCAGTACACACAATAAAGGGGTTTTAACAGGGGTTGGTATGGTCAGGGTCAACGCCAGGTTCCAATTGTCTGTTTTGGCATCGTTTGAACGGGTGCATGTCCTTCCTAACACCAACCACATTACAGTGTGTATTGGGTACTTTATACATGGTTTCAATCACTGACAGGGTCATCAAATACCTAGCAAGACAAAACCCCCTTAACTGGGAAGGGGAAGAAGTATTGAGGCTTTGTACCAATTGAGATATTAATGATATAAAGGGACAGAGATAGATGTCTTGGTGTGTGGTAGATGCAAGATTATCCCAGTTGGAAAAGAATGGAGAGCGAGTTTAGAAAGTAATATATACACATACACACACATATATATATATATAATATTTTTTCTGGATGAAAATATTTCTTCCATTTAGAGCATTATTCCCTAGGTTTCCAAGGTTTTTTTTTATCATACTTTATTTACCTGTTCACTGACAAGATTCCGTGCATCACAGAATGTTTTTCAGTGGACAGGCTGCAGTTTCAAAGCAATGAAAATATTTTGAGAAATTAAATTTAAATGTTGAAGTGAATCTAATGGTTTTTGTGTGTTTTTAAATGGCTTATAAAGACCTTCCATACTGCAATTGTTTTTGTTTCAGCACATGATCTCAGATCAGGTCACTTGCTATGCAAGTACATCTCTGTAATATATATATATATCAACAATGATAATGATGAGGATTATTACGAAATTGCATAGCATTACTTTTAATTCCTTTTAATATATATACAACTTCACATAGACCTACACATGTTTCAACTGCATTGGTTAGCAACCATTGCAATCCTACTATAAATACCAGTGCATTTTCTTCAGGGTCTTTACTTAATATCCTTTGATCTACTCTGCATTGTATGATGTAGAGTTGTTCATTAAATTAGATGTGAACAATCTCCATTTCAAGTCTTGATTGGATAATCACTTGTTATTTCAAACCATTCTGTTGTTTTAATGTTTATTATTCATTTATACTGGGAAAATGGGAACAACAACAACACAAAAAAGACAAAGAAACAAAAAGTTTTGACAGTTACCTCATATTTGGTTTTATTGGGCTGTGAGTTGTCGCTGGAAATATACATCTTAGGATATTTCACAGCATGGAAATTTTGACCAGTGACTGTTAAATTCATGCCACCACTGAAAGAGGAAAAACAATTACATCATCACCAATCATCATCATCATTATCATCATCATTATCATCAGCACCACATTTATTGATCATCAATTAAAGTCTACTTTTCCATGCTTGCATGGGTCAGAGTCTGTCCCCTACCTCTCTCTTGCTCCCCCACTCTCCCCCCCTCTCTCTCTCTCTATATATATATAATATATATAAAGGTGCGAAACTGAGTATTACCATTCAGGTTATCGCTTGACAACAGATGTTGGTGTGTTTACATCCCCGCAACTTAGCGATTCGGCAAAAGAGGCCGATAGAATAAGTACTAGGCTTACAAAGAATAAGTCCTAGGGTCGATTTGCTTGACAAATGACTGAAACGAGTAAAAGAGAGTTATTGTATATTTATAATTGAATATAATTAGGAATCTTTTATGTTTTAATATCGTTTGACTGCAGCCATGCTGGAGCACTGCCATCAAGTGTTTTAATCGAAGAAATCGACCCCTCAGGATTTATTCTTTGTAAGCCTAGTACTTATCCTATTGGTCTCTTTTGCTGAACCACTAAGTTACGGGGACATAAACACACCAACATTGGTTGTCAAGTGATTGTGGGTGGGACAAACACAGATACAAAGACATACATACACACAAATATATACACACTGACACACACACACATGCATGTATGTATGTATATATGTATGTGAGTGTATATATAAACAAAGGGCTTCTTTCAGTTTCTGTCTACCAAATCCACTTACAAGTATTTAGTCAGCTCAAGGCTACAGTAGAAGACACTTGCCCAAGGTGCCACACAGTGGGGACTGAACCCAGAACCATGTGGTTGGGAAGCTGTTAAAACATTTTGTATATCGTAGAAGTATAACCAATTTACTGCAGATAAATTTTAACCCCCAAATCTTATATAGATCCCTAAGTGCCGGCATAAACCCTGGTTGGGGGCCACTGAATCAAACCCTTCAATGTGGTGCCCCTGACCAAAGAATGAGACGAGTCAAAGAGCAAAGGAACATAATCTGACGACATCCAATTCCAAGAATTCTGCTCAAACTGAGAACAGGCATGTCAGAGTTTTTTTAGATTTATTTCTAGAGAAACATCCATTTTTGTTTTATACACATCATATTCTATAAGTGCAAACTATTTTAGTTGACATTCAGTGATCGTGATGCCAATCTGCATATGGTATTTCTGTCAAATACCATTCAAAATGTCAATGCCAGTCATTTTCCTGTTCTTCATCAACAAATGGTAAATGTATTGATTCATCTTTTCCATGTTGTATTTTTTGTTTTCTCTTTGTGTTTTTTTTTTTTTTGGTTATGCTGATTGAGGATAGTCAGAACAGTCACTAGTTTCACTGGGGATGGTCACAGCATGGAGAGCAACAATTACTGGACACAGAATTTCAGAGACCATGGGTCAGTCAATGTATTTGTATAGTTTTTAATCATGTCTCTAACGATGATATTTTTGTTAATTCGTCACCTATAGTCTTTAGGATAATATAATTAAATAATTTGTCTTAATTAGATAAAGTATATTGCATACAGAGTCCCAATTATGTTTCATCCACATAAACATATATTAATTAATGGTAGTCTCTTAAGTTTGAAAAAAAATAACACATTCCAGTTAAGGCCACTCCAGTTGTTTCAAATAGTATATCTAATCTCTCTCTCTGTTTTAAGATAAAGCACGAGATTTGAGGATGATTTAGCTGGTATTTCTAGCACCTGAATGAATGAGTTTAATAAAATCATCCAAATATGAAACATCATGAAAATTGTTTAAACCAAAGTTCTTCTTGAGCGACACATTTTTCCATTCCAGTCAATACAGAATTTATTATTATTATTATTATTATGCGCCCTTTTAAAGCCTAGCCAAGCTCATGACCCCGGTTTCCCAGTTTCTATGGCATATGTGTTCCTCCCAGCTGGACGGGACGCCAGTCCATCACAGCATTACTGAAGAAACAGGAAGAAAGAGTGAGAAAAAGTTGGGGCGAAAGAGTACAACAAAGGTCACCACCACCCCCTGCCAGAACCTCATGGAGCTTTATGTGTTTCTGCTCAATAAACACACACAGTGCTTGGTCTGGGAATCAAAACCGCGATCCACCGACTGCGAGTCCGCTGCCCTAACCACTGGGCCATTGCGCCTCCACAGTCAATACAGAATTACAGACAGTATTTATGGAATTTTGATTTACTGTCGGGCGACTTTTGGCCAACCCTGTATGACCAACATACTCTCAGGAAAACACACACAGACAAACAAATAAACTAGACACATCAAACAAATACATCAGGAAAGAAAAAAAAACAAAACAAAACAGAAGAAAAAATAGACGATACCTTGAAATACTTTTTAATGGATGTATTCGACTAATAACAGGATCAGTAAGATATCTGAAGAAATTTTTATGGTTACATCTGTGATCATCAAACATCATTGTGAAATCTAGAGGTTTTGTGGTGTTTCTGGTATTTTTCGAGGTCTTGCAGATACATCTTTTTTCTTCGCAGCTTGTAATATTGGTAATTTTTTCACCACAGCTGCCTGTGCTAACAGTACGACTGCAAAATGGTCAAAGAAGAACAGGGAAAAACAAAAAAAAATCAGTAAAGAAATAACAAAAAGTGATATAAAAAAAAGATGCTTGATTGATTACTAATAAAGACTAGTGAAGATGGTTTTTCATCTTTTATCTTTTACTTGTATCAGTCATTTGACTGTGGCCATGCTGGGGCACCGCCTTGAAGGGTTTTAGTTGAACGAATCGATCCCAGGACATATTTTAAAGCCAAGTACTTATTATAGATATATCTTTTGCCAAACCACAAAGTTACGGGGATGTAAATGCACCAACACTGGTTGTCAAGCTGGGACAAACACAGACATACACACACACACACACATATATATATATATATATATATATATATATATATATATATATATACACACACACACATATATATAAATAAACTATGGACTTCTTTCAGTTTCTGTCTACCAAATCCACTCACAAAGCTTTGGTTGGCCAGAGGCTATAGCAGAAGACACTTGCTCAAGGTGCCATGCAGTGGGACAGAACCTAGAACCATGAGGTTAGGAAGCAAGTTTCTTACCACACAGCCATGCCAGCACCTATATCTATTAATTTATTTTATTTTTGTTTTCTTAAGTCTGTGTGATTAAGAAACTTGCCATGTGACTTCTGTTTTAGCTCCACCTCACAGTGCCATGAGCAAGCGTCTTCTCCTATGGCCCT
This sequence comes from Octopus bimaculoides, assembly GCF_046866305.1. Taxonomy (NCBI): domain Eukaryota; kingdom Metazoa; phylum Mollusca; class Cephalopoda; order Octopoda; family Octopodidae; genus Octopus; species Octopus bimaculoides. Next base: position 14,130,883 of record NC_142942.1, on the reverse strand, counting down.
GGGCCAACCAATGCCTTGTGAGCAAATCTGGTAGATGGAAACTATGGAAGCTCATCGTGTGTGTGTGTGTGTGTTTATGTATGTATGGATATGTGTGTATGCATGTATGTATGTATGTGTGTGTATATATGTATGTGTATATATATAATTATATGTTTGTTTTTTTGTGTGCGTCTTTGTGTTTGTTCCCCACAACCACTTGACAACTGGTGTCAGTTTGTTTACATCCCAATAACTTAGCAGTTCAGCAAAAAGGACTAATAAAATAAGTACCAGACTTAAAAACAAATACTGGGGGGGGGGGTCACTTTGTTCAACTCAACATGAAACCCCTTCAGGGCAGTGTCCCCAACATGACTACAGTCGGATGGCTGAAACATGTAAAAGAATGTAAGATAATGAAATCAATCAAGTTTTATAGGCAACGATTGGCAGAATCGGTAGAGCGTTGTGCAAAGCAAAAATACAGTCTTTGTAGTATGAGGTGGGCGCTGGAAGATTCCTGGCTTTAAGGGTGTTGTGAAAGGCCTGGTCGGAGGCCCAACCTTCTGAGTTCTTTTACAGGGCTTAGAAAAACTGAAGGACCACTGCAATAAGTGTGTGAATCTGAAGAGGGAATATGTTGAATAATATCATGATTAACTGATTCTCCTATGTTTTCTTTTAACCCAAAGCCAAGATCTTTCCAGTATGCCCTTATATATGTATGTATGTATATATATATATATATATATATATATATATATATGTACATACCAACATATATATGTATATATACATGCATATGTGGGTACAGGACACCCAAAAAACGTTAAACACAACAAGAAACGGAAACATAAAAACGAAAATATAGAAAACGAACTATATATGTGTATATATATATATTTATATACATGAGGTGAGCGCTAAAAAGTTCCTGACTTTAAATGTATCGTGAAAGGCCTGATTGGAGACCCAACCTTCCAAGTTTTTTTACAGTGCTTAGAAAAACTGAATGATCACTGCAATAAGTGTTTGAATCTGCGAGGGGAACATGTTGAATAAAATCATAATTAACTGATCCCCTGTATTTTCTTTTACCCAAAACCAGGAACTTTTCAGCACCCCATTCTATTTGGTCACATCACTTTTACATTCCTGGTTCAGTTATCATGGGGTCGATATAATCAATTGTTGTTTTGAAGACAGCATTATGAGTATTGTATAACCACAGTTATATGAGTGCAATTGACAAAAGTATTATAGGAGATATCGTTAACGATTTACCTTTGAATATGGCAATCAAATGATCCAATTTTCGCAACTATATTCATTCCAGTGTTGAGATGTCGACCCATAATTGTAATCAGCGAACCACCTGACATTGGTCCAATATTTGGAATAATTTTGAGGACTTGTGGATCCTGAATGACAGAAGAAAAAAAAAAATATATAAATAAATAGAAAACAGCAAAAATATAATTCAGATTTCCTCAAATACAATAAAATGCTGCATGTTTGGGTGGTAGCATGGAGGGGTCATTTGATAGGTGACAGCGCGATATGTCTGGTATAATGGAAATATGTTTTGTTTTAGTATTTGAGGAAATCTGTAGTGACCCCTGGCTTTGCCAGTTCCTGTCAAGCTGTCCAACCCATGCCAGCATGGAAGGCAGACATTAAACAATGATGATGATGATGATGAAGAATACCTTGTGAATTGATTTGGTGGACAGAAATTGAAACAAGCTCATCATGTGTGTGGTGTGTATGTGTGTTTATATTATGTTTGTTTTCTACCATCACCTTGACCATCGGTGTTGGTTTGTTTATGTCCCTGTATCTTAGCAGTTTAGCAATGAGACTGATAGATTAAGTACTAGACATAAAAAATGAGTGTAGGGAGTTCAGGGCAGTACTCCAGCATGACCATAGTCCAAAGACTGAAACAAGTAAAAGACTAGGTCATAACCATAATCATGTCCAGAGAATGTGTGGAGAGCCGCTTGTTATTGTTGTGAAGAATGGGTTTTAGACAGGTGGCGCACCCTGGTGGTCAGTTACTGTATGGGAAATAATTGTTTCTAGATTAATTTTGGTGAGATTAGGAATCTGAATATTAAGTCAAAGACTGAGAAAGAAAGTGCACAAAATATACACATTTCAATACTTTTCTTACTTGTTTAACCCTTTAGCACCTAAACCAGCCATATCCGGTCAAATAATTCTACCTGTTTTATGCTCAAACTGGTCAGATCTGGCCTCACTCATCTACCCTATAATGTCATTCTAAAAATAGACAACCACACCATCAGAATCTCTAAGCGACAACATAATGCTTGATTAATCCAAAACAATATGGATTAGTAAGTATTACATTTGACAGAAGAATCTGAACACTAAATAATTAAGATAACCAATCGTTAATTGTTAGCATCTCTGCAAAGAAAATGCTTAACAGTGTTTTGTCTATCATTATGTACTGAGTTCAAATTCCACCGAGGTCGCTTTTGCCTTTCATCCTTTCAGGGGTCGATAAAATGAGTACCAGTTATGCACTGGGGCTGATGAAGTCGACTTATCCTCTCCCACCCCAAATTTCAGGCACTTGTGCCTTTAGTTGAAAGGATTATTAATACTATTATTATTGGTAAGGTGGAAAGGTGGGATAACTGTTAGCATGCCAAGTCAACCTTGGTGGAGTTTGAACTCAGAACATGGAGACAGACGAAATATCGCTAAACACTTTATCTGGCTTGCTAACGATTCTGCCAGCTTGCCACTTTAGCTAATGATGATGATGATGATGATAATGATGATAATAATAATAATAAGCAAACCACAGCACATATCCAAGGCACACAGAGCTGTGCTTGGTAGTTTAGTGAAAACATGAAAAATAAGACTACTGAATAATAATAATAATATTAATACTAATACTAATATTAATAAATGTTAATTGTCCGTTCTATGGTGTCCAACCATTTTATGCTATATTCTTCACACAGGGTGTCTGCTAATACTATCGGACAAGATGAAGGAATACACAAGAAGCAAAAGTTTGAAGACCTCTGATGTTGAGCTATAGCGGATAATTCAATTTTAATGAGTTGCAAACGATGAATATTAAAATTTGAGTATATTTCTGTAGGTTTAATTAGATAAAGTATGGACATACACCTATCTCCATATGAAATATGTTAAATTAAGTTATACGACTTTTAGATTTAATTAAATAAGTATATAGAGCGTTTTCAATATATATAAAATATGTTAAATTAAGTTATATGACTTTTAGATTTAATTAGATAAGTTAAGAATAATTTCAATATATCAAATATAAATTTTAAGTTACATGACTTTCAGATCATAGTTTCAATGGTTTTTCACATCTGCTTATTTTCTTCTTCTTCTTCTTCTTCATCATTAAATCTCCATTTTCCATGCTGGCATGGGTTGGACGGTTTTTACAGAAGCTGGCAAGCTGAAGAGCTGCACCAAGCTCTGATTGTTTGCTTCGGTATGGTTTCTATGGCTGGATGCCCCTCCTAATGCCAACCACTTTACATTGTGTAGTTGATGTTTTTTATATGGTACCAGCACAGGTTTAAAAAAATTATCCATTTGTGAACAGGGTATAGAGACGTTTTGGTACAGCTGTTTTAGTACTGCCAATTCAATGCTGATTGCAGGCAGGTTACAGCTCTACTGGATCAGTAATGACCTGAGGCCACACAACAACAACAACAACAACAACAACAACAACAAAAGCAGCTTTTAAGGGAAGGTTTTTTAAGAGAAATCAAAGACATAATCTACCAACCTTATAAAAAAAATATTTCGTAGATGAAGTCCAGGAGTCATTGATCTTCACCTTTACATAGCCTTGGCTCTCCTGGGAGCTGGAACTGTGGCCTGCTTTGCATACAATTCTAGAGAAATTGGATAAAGTGAAAGAATATATTTGCAAACATAAGTGCGTGTGAGTATGAGCACACATACATACATATGCGTGTGTGTGTCCGTCTGTCTGTCCCAGTTGGTGTTGTCACTGCATCTTTTGCATATCTGGGTGATTTTGTTATGTGCATAATTCATCTTTGCTTTCCCTATCAAGGCCAAGATGAACGATGCACGTAATGAGATTGCCTCAGATACGCAAAAGATGCAGTAATAATACCAGCTGGTATGCGCATGTTACTCAGATCCTAAAGATACTTGGGGCCAATACACACACACACACATATACATATATACGGATGTATATATATCTGTGTGTGTGTGTGTGTGTGTGACTGTGTGTGTGTATATATAAATAGCGGAGGAATAAATTGTTATTCGACCAGGAAACCCTAGGTAGCTGTATTTACAAGATTTTCAGTTTTTTTATTATAAGATTATCTTTACTGATTGAGTACTTTTCTACATGTTGAATGATTACCACATAATATATATATATATATATATAATTGAGTAGTTTAAATACATAATTAATTCATTTGGAAGCAATGGGTTGTCCATATCTACTGGAGAAAACAATGAAAAATTGTTATCATGAAACTGTTACTGATTTAAATACAAGACAAAATATATACTGTTAAGTGCATATGTGTGTTTGTGTGTGTGTGTGTATCTAAGTATGTTTTTATTCCCCATGTTTTTTTGTGATTTTTGGTAAACAGAAAATGTGTGAAATCTTGTCTCTTATGCCAATACATGCTAATCTCTTATAAGCTTTAAGCTTATAATAATAATAATAATAATAACAATAATTATTATTATTTGCAGAATAATTCATTTAGACCAGCAGTTCTCAACTGGGGTCCCTATGGTCCTTAAGGGTCCATTTAAGATCTTCTTATTAAAATTCATGTGAAATAAATTGGTTATACTTCTACAGTACACAAAATATTTTAACAAATTTTTAATACAATTTCTAATGTGTAAAGACCTCCCTCGGTCATGAATGACCATGAGATTGCATCCAGAGAGTTCCCACCTGAGGAACAAGTAAGAGCAAGATTGTTTTATGCAAGACTAGCAGTCACCCATGTATACCAGCCTCCCCTCTTCACGCCACCGATGTTATCCAAGGGAAAGGCAAAGGGGGCCCCAATACAGCTTGGCACCAGTGACATAGCAACTCATTTCTACAGCTGAGTGAACTGGAGCAACGTGAAATAAAGTGTCTTGCTTAAGAACACAACATACAGCCCGATCTGAGAATCAAACTCACTACCTCATAATTGTGTGCCTGAGGTTCTAACCAGTGAGCCATGCGCCTTCACTGGATTCATAATAGTATTCAGTTACAAAAATATAATGTAATTTTTTAAACATTGAATAGTTTGGAGGGAACCAAAGGGGTCCTTAGGAAGAAAATGATTGAAAAACACTGATTCAGAAGCAATGTGTTACCTATACCTTCAGCAGAAAAAAAATAATGGTAAACAGTTTCCTGGTTACCATTTTTCTTGGAAAAGGTGTTTGTTATTGCAAAGACAAATTTTTAGAGTAAAATAGAAAAATTGTTTTACCTTTTTGATACTTTGTATTGTGACTTTATTGGTTCACATGCATTTCCGTCTAAGGTTACATTCTTAACATCTTCAAAACGAATTCCAAAATTCTGGCCCTCAATTGTTACGTTAGTGCCTCCCCTTACAGGACTGGACATAGGATAAACCTAGGTGGGACAAACATTAAAGAGAACTTGTCAGAAAATAAGAACAGAATAGTTTGTTCAAAGAAAGGCTTTATAAAATGTTTTTGAAGAATTTCTAACAAAGCTACTATATACATACACACACACATAGTTATATGTACATACATATATACATACATACATACATTTTTGCATAAAGACTTAGGGTGATCTTTTTTTTAGACAGTTTGCTTTTGCGGGGCAAAATGTGTTTATATACAATCAAATCCAGTAAAATATTTAGAAAGGAAAACAGCAATGCTTACACATGCTATCTTAGGAGCAGGGCAGGAGTCCATTATTTGACCACTGCATTCAACTTCATTCTCACAGCCTGTACTGCACCAAACACACTTCATGCTAGGATATCTCCAATATGTACTCAAACACTGACCACAGTCTGCTCCAACCCGGTCACACCTGTAGAACTCAACTACAATTAAGAAAACAAAACGAAAAAAAAAAAATGAAAAAGAAATGAAGTTATTAAAATGAAAAACAAAAAACAAACATTCATGACAAAAACAAAAATAAAATGTAATTACGGACTAGGCTGGATGGTTAAGAAGCATGAGGTTTGCAACCCTAGGGTTTTGAGGTTGAGCACCTTGGGTGAGTGTCCTGTTTTGGCCTTAGGCTGACCAATACTTTGTGAATGAATTTGGTAGATGGAAACTGTGTGGAAGCCCATTGAGTATATATGTTGTTGTAGGGAATTAGTAATAATGGTATGCCCCTCCTGTATGATGAATGGAATAACCTAGCCACTATAAGTAAAGAGAAGTACATGAAGTACTGGAGTATGTAGTAAGCAGTCAGAGATAGTTGTGTCTTTACTGGTTTTATTAGGTATATTGTGTACTGAAGTGGACGTTACAATAATCCAACATTTGTAAAGATAAAACAGTGGTGACGAGGATTTAAACAACTCATGAAAAATTTATGAACTCAACAAGGATTTAAATAACTTGTGAGGAATTAATAAACTCTGAGGAATTGATAATTCATGAGGAATTAACAACTCATGAGATGTCAACAAACCAACAAAGTTTTGTTGTGTGAATTTTATGGAAAAAATATAATTGCAAAAATTATGGAAAATTTGTTGGCCGGGTTTGCTCGAGTTGAAAAAAAAAAAGCAACAGCAACAACTGAAAGAACAACAACAACAACAACAATTGTTGTTATAGCAACAAATGCTGCAATTAATGAAGTCGTCAGGAAATTCAGAAAAAGTGTTCTCGCCAGACCATGTCGCCGAACTCCATAACAGAGTTCAAATATGAACCTGACAATGGAGTTACCTTTGAAGCATACGACAAGTTATGAGCAAATCTTCGTGGCTGTGTGGTAAGTAGCTTGCTTACCAACCACATGGTTCTGGGTTCAGTCTCACTGCGTGGCACCTTGGGCAAGTGTCTTCTACTATAGCCTTGGGCCGACCAAAGCCTTGTGAGTGGATTTGGTAGACGGAAACTGAAAGAAGCCTGCCGTATATATGTGTGTGTGTGTGTGTTTGTCCACCCAATATCGCTTGACAACCGATGCTGGTGTGTTTACATCCCCGTAACTTAGAGGTTCGGCAAAAGAGACCGATAGAATAAGTACTAGGCTTACAAAGAATAAGTCCTGGGGTTGATTTGCTCGACTAAAGGCGGTGCTCCAGCATGGCCGCAGTCAAATGACTGAAACAAGTAAAAGAGTAACAGGAAGAAGGTAAATAGAGCGGTAGATGAGAGCATTGGGTCTCGGAACTGGTAGTTAATGGTAACAGAATAACCAGACAATGCATGGAAATACCAGAGAATTGATTGAAGTGATTTTCAATGTAAAGAACGATATATAAATGTATGTAAACAAAATATTACTCTTTAACGGTTCTGGACCGTTTTCGCTTTCAATTGTTCTTTCTTCCCATATCACAGACACGGACACGTTGAAGATGGGTTTGGAATCTATGTTGTTTAGTTTCACCTGCAAAAGAAAGAATCAAAAGGAGTTTTTTTTTTAAATTTTAATTTTCGTAAATTAAAAAAAAAAACAATTGTATCATGCTAGAGTCATGTAAATCATTTCAGAAGCACACACATGGTTATATTACATTCAGATTTATGGTCACTTTTGACAACACAACCATCATCAACATTGTCATTGTTATTGTCATCATCGTCATCCTCCTCCTCCTCATCATCATTATCTTCTATGCTAGAATATTTTGGAGGCTTTATATTACGAGTGGGTGTCCTTCAAGATGCTTGCATTTCTATTTACTGCTTATAATATGCAACAATAGTGTATCTACCTTAAAAACAAGGATACATCTAGATAATGTGTGTGTGTGTGTTTTCTAAATACATGATGATGGTGATGATGATTATGGTGATAATGATGATGATGATGAACATATTTTACAGATACATTAGCTATAGCAATGAATAAATTACTGCTTTATGATTCATGAAAAATATTAAAACTGAAAAAAATTTTTTTTCTTTTCCCAGTCTGTGTAACTGGAGGTATGTTAGACATTACAATTTCCAATTATGGATGGAATTTAATTGATTAATGTAATCAGTTAATTCATTGTAAATAAAAGTGTTGCTTACCTTTGGCACAGTACAGGAAATCTGTCGATAGTTCACAGAAATTGCCTTGTTCTTATATTTAGTGTCACCATATGTAAACAGGCAGAAATACTTATTAGGCTGTGAAGAAAAAGAAATAATAATAATAATAATAATAATAATAATAATAACAGAGAATAGGAAGCCAGACATAGTCTTAATTGAGAAAGAAAGCAAACAATGCTGGATCATAGATATAGCATGCCCAGCTGACAACAAGGTATGCGATAAGGAAGAAAGAAAAGAGAGATATGACAGGTTAGCTTGGGAAGTTAAGCAGTTGTGGTCGAGGAAAAAGGTGGTAGTAGTACCAATAAATGTCAGAGATCTGGGAACAGCAAGTAAAAATCTTGAGAAGTACATGGAGGAAATAGGGGCTGCAATAAGGGTGGAGCACTTGCAGAAAACAGCACTGCTTGGAACCGTTCGAATACTCCGGAGGTGTTACCTTAGTTCACTGGTAGTGAACAGCTGACACCATAGTACATCTCCAATGTTAGAAGCTGTGCAAAGGCAATGACAATAATAATAATAATAACTATAATCCATTCTACAACAGGCACAATGCCTGAAATTTGTGGGGAGGGGTTAAGTCGATTACATCAACCCCCATACTTGCCTGGTATTTTATTTTATCGACCCCTGGAAGGATGAAAGGACAAGTTGACCCTGGCGGAATTTGAACTCAGAATGTAATGTAAAAAAGGATGAAATGCTGCTAAGCAATTTTCTCAGAGGGTTAACAATTCTACCAGCTTGCCACCTTCATGTGCCTTCACATATATATATATATATATATATATATATATATAGGAGTGGCAGTGTGGTAAGTAGCTTGCTTACCAACCACATGGTTCCAGGTTCAGTCCCACTGCATGACACCTTGGGCAAATGTCTTCTACTATAGCCTTGGGCCGACCAAACCCTTGTGAGTGGATCTGGTAGATGGAAAACGAAAGAAGCCCATCGTATATATAAATATATATATATGTATATATATATATATGTATGTGTGTGTGTGTATATGTTTGTGTGTCTGTGTTTGTTCCTACAACATTGCTTGACAACCGACACTGGTGTGTTTATGTCCCTGTAACTTAGCAGTTCGGCAAAAGCAACCGATAGAATAAGTACTAGGCTTCCAAAGAATAAGTCCTGGGGTCGATTTGCTTGACTAAAGGCGGTGCTCCAGCATGGCCACAGTCAAATGACTGAAACAAATAAAAGAATGTATGAGGTGGTGATCTTCAAACGCTGGGCCTCATGCAGGCAATGACAAGTGATCAAGACCTTTGGTGATATGCTGTGCTTGAGAAGAAGACTCATCAAGCTAAGTGAAATTGTTGTCGTGGCTGATGCCGGTGTCTTGTTAAAGCACCCAAGCCAGTGGCTCAAAAAAAAGCACCCATTACACTCTTGGAGTGGTTGGCATTAGGAAGAGCTTCCAGCCATAGAAACCAAAGCCAAAACCAAACTGGGACCTGGTGCAGCTCTCCGGCTCACCAGTTCCAGCCAAACCATCCAACTCATGCCAGCATGGAAAGGAGACATTAAATGATGATAATGAAACTAAATAGTATACTAACTTTTTGTGGTAAGTTGTGACCATGAATTGTAAAATTTCCTGGTAAACCTTCGTGGAACAAAGTTTTCTTGGGTTGATCTACCCGTGGGCAATTTTGGGCAGATTTTGGAAATTCACTGCTCTGAAAAATTTAAAAAAAAAAAAAATTTAAAAATTAAAAACATATATACACTTGGTGCCTTTTTGTTGTAGCTGTTAATACAAGGGTGATAACTATCCCCTCACAATACAAGACAGAATCAGAAATGTGAATTTGAAATTAGGAACATGAGGAAGAAAATGTATAGAGTTTTCATATAAAATTTCTTTTTAAATCTTGTATGAAGTTCTCACAATTTCTAGTTGGTAGTAATCATGCATAGCACCATTCTGTTCTTTTTAGAAATCTTCAGCATGATTTAGTCTGCTAAATTAGTGATTAGATATGTTATAAAATATGAAATATTAATCCTGTAGCTTTTAAACTGGCCATATCCAGCTCAAATATTGCACCTGGTTCATGTCCAAACTGTCCAGATCTGGCCTCTCACACCTATGTGCATGTGGCTGAGCGCTCCACAGACGCATGTACTCTTAATGTAGTTCTCAGGGAGATTCAGCATGACACAGGGTGTGACAAGGCTGGCCCTTTGAAATACAGGTACTAATCATTTTTGTCAGCTGAGTGGACTAGAGATATATGAAATCAAGTGTCTTGCTCAAGGAAACAACACGTCACGAGGAACTGAACTCATGACCTTGTAACTGTGAACCGAGTACCCTAACCATTAAGCCACATGCCTTCACACGCCAGAATAAGCTATATATTCTTTTTTACTCTAGGCACAAGGCCCAAAATTTCTGGGGAGGGGTCTAGTCAATTAGATCAACCCCAGTATGCAACTGGTATTTAATTTATCGACCCCTGAAAGGATGAAAGGCAAAGTCGACCTCGGTGGAATTTGAACTCAGAACCTAATAACAGATGAAATTCCGCTAAGCATTTCACTCGGCATACTAACGTTTCTTTTCAACTGTAGGCACAAAACCTGAAATTTTTTGGGAGGGGTTCAGTCAATTAGATCAACCCCAGTACACAACGGATATTTAATTTATCCACCTTGAAAGGATGAAAGGCAAAGTCAACCTCGACGGAATTTGAACTCAGAACATATTAAGACAGACGAAATACTGCAAAGCATTTTGCCTGGCAGGCTAATGTTTCTACCAGTTCACTGCGTTAGAATAAGTGATATATTAAAGCTGCTATTTGGAACAAAATGAAATACAGCCAAAAGCTGTTATGTAAAAGTTGTGACAGAGAGTTTAAAATGAAATATGTTTAAAAGCAGGCAGTTAGTTTTTGTTTTAAAGAAAATATCCAGAAATGGTCTCAGGCAAAGTGGTATGAGAACAGTCACAACTTTAAATTAACACTTCAAAAAATCAACAAAAAAAAAAAAACCGTATGGAATGGTCTGTTTTTGAATTCATTTAATTTTTTTTCTTTCTTTCTTTGTTTTTTTTTTGCACCCCCACTTCTTTTCCTTTGGATAAAATCTGGTTGTTCATTATTTTAATATCACCTATCTGATAAATAACACACAAAAAACATATCTAATTACTTGAAAGCAAAAGAACTGGAAAGAAACCACAGTTAAAGAAATAATAATGATGATGATGATGATGATGAAAATATTAAATAAGATTATTATAAACAAATGTTTAACGAGAGGAAATATTAAAGGTCAACTTACAAGTTTTGCATAAATTGTCTTGTTTTTTGAACAATTCTTATTGCTGCTATGAAAACATTTATTATCATAAATACACCACTTGCAGTTGAACTCACTATTGGCACATTTAGTGCACCTGCAGAACAAGAGAAATGAAAATATAATAATGGTAATAATAATAATAATAATAATAATAATAATAATAATAATGATGATGATGATGATAGTGATTTCATTTATTTTCTACCGGGGTAAAGGATGAGGGGACAATACAAAGACAGACACAAAGTGTTGGGGTTTACATATAATGAAATGATAAAATAAACAAACAAATAAATAAATGAATAATAATAATAATAATAATATAGTAGCAGTGTTTTAAATGGCATAACAAAGCAATACCAAAGAAAGAAGAAAAAAAAAACTGTAAATGTAAAAAACGTAATAATAATAATATTAATGATGATGATGATGCTGATGATGATGATAAAGGCAGATCAATTATTATAATTGACTGTGGCATTGCTGAAATTGTCCACAGAATGTTGTTGTCATTATTATTATTACTATTGTTGTTGCTGTTATTGTTGTTGTTATTATTATTATTATTATTATTATTATTATTGAGGCAATTTTATGCATGTGGTAACAAATAGTTTCAGTCAGAGTTTATGCAAGAATGTTCAAGAACTTTGGCATTTACTAATAATAACAAAGTATTTTGTTCTTTATACCACAGAGGATGTTTAGGAAATGTGGAAGAGAATTATTGAGCAAAAGGAAAAATTGTAGGAAAAGAAAAACAAAAAAAAAAAAAGTAAAAAAGAAAGCCCAGGAAAGAATAGCAAAGTATGATATAATTTAAGTGAAAAACTCTTTAATTTGATTCAGTCATGGGACTGCCTTGTTTAAAAAGAATACTGTATACAAAATTAAGAGGTACCTAATATCCTACAATATTTTTCTTAAACCCCTCTATTACCATATCTCTGTTAAAATACACTAATTTTATTAAGCTAATTTTGAAAATAATGAAGAAGTCTGTAAATTTGGATTCTTTCTCTTTGCTGTGCACGTGATAGTTTATTATAAGTTGGTAGATATCTGCAGGCATCAGCAAATAATTTATTTGCTGAAGTTATGAACAAGAGCCACAAACTCTTGTTTGATTCATTAGTCCAGCGTAATTTTGGCTGAGGAGACACAATGATGTTGAAACACCAGGTGTCCCAAAGTCTCCTTATGTGAATGAATCGAGCATGTTGTGAACACATTTGTCTAAAAGAGCTTGTTCTTCAACTCTTGTTTGATTCATTAGTCCAGCATAACTAGCTGAGACATCAGGCGTCCCAAAGTCTCCTTATGCTAATGAATTGAGTGGGTTAAAAACACATTAGTTTAAAAGAGCTTGTTTTTAAATGATGAAATACAACAGTGATTGGTATATTCATGTTTGAATCTGCTAGAGTGTATTAAAAATGAATATGTAAGCCATCATTTTGATTCTTGTTCTTTATGGTGCAATAAATGATTTGCAATAATTTTGTCATTATCAAGCTGGCGTTTGGAACATGAACATAAACTAACATGAAATTTTGATGGAAGGTCACAAAAAAATGATTAGTCTGTTGGCTCATTAAAGATAATTAAGTGAATGGGTTTGTTTATCCAGCCACATTCTTAGAATTCAATAGAATCTTTTAATTCCTACCAGGCCTTCGCATAATTGCAGTTAGGTTGTCTGTGATTTCCATACAAATTTGTTTTCTATTTTTAATGCCAGAATATGAAAAAAAAAAGACACAAACGAGAGGTGATGACAGCACCAATTAACCAACTAACTAATGAATGAATAATGAAAGAATTAATCGTACTTACCATTTAAAAGCACTACAGTCATAGAAAGTGAAGTTCTTCCGTACAAACATTTTAGCGGTTTCACTAGAGTGTAGTGCCAGAGTAACTGTTAATGAAGCTGAAAATTACAAATAATTCATTAGTAATTAATATACATTTGAATATATAAGTTTACATATAACAAAAAGGGAAAACAAAACAAAACAACAACAAAAAAAACTGTTACATTTCTCTCTCTTTCTCTCTTTATGCATCATTGATTTGATCATAGACTTCAGTGCCAAAGTTTAAAGATTCATGATTGTTCTTGGGAAAGAAGCTACTGTGCTTTCCTGATGCCTTTGGCTGGTCAATTTATTTACCGCTTACTCTGTCTGTCTCCTGCTCTTTTGAGCATACCCACGAGGTACCGGGGGGGGGGGTGTCCCAATTTAACCTTTGGGCAAGTGTACTGCTTCACATGACATCAGGGTATGCTCGCACATTGATGGGACTGTGTAACGGACATCTAAAGACCAGCCTGCCTCTGAGTCCTTTAATACCTTAGCCACAAGGCCATCTGTTATCTGATCCATAACTGAAGCCCTTGATAGTTACTTCAGGCCAGGGCAGTCCTGGGTGCAGCAGTGACTAAGGGCTCACTGGGGGACTATTTACTAAGGAGGACTATCTACTAAACAGGACTGTTTACTAAGAGGAACTATTTACTAAGGGAGACTATTTACTAAGGGGTAACTATTTACTCTCTCAAAACTCTTCAGCTCCCAGACTGAAGCATCACGACTGGTAGCAGTTTCATGTCTTACTAAGGACATAAAAATATATTGCAATGGTGGTGGAGAATTAACCCTTTAGCATTCACACCGGTCAAATCTGGCCAATATATTTAACCTGTTTTATGTTGAAACTGGTCCTATCTATCCTCTCACCTCAACCCTACAATATAATTCTAAAACTGAGCAATCACATCATCGAAACCTCAACGCTATGAGATAATCCTGGATTAATTCAAAACAATTTGAATAATCAAACATTACATTTGGCAGAATAATCTGAATAATGAAGGGTTAAAGAATAGCGTAAAAGAATAATACTTACAAGTTTCTCCTAAAGTGTAACCTAATTCAATAAAATTTGGGGATTCACAATGCACATATCTTCTGTGTATACTTGCCCTGGTCGTGGCATTTAATTGTATGAATACACAGTGGTATGTGCTTTCATTTGGTAACTGTGTACTCATTTCCAACTTTAACTGCAAAAAAAAAAAAAAAAAGTTAAAAAATATTAAAAAAACATTAAAACCCAAAATAGATCAAATAAGAAAGTGAACCCACATCACCGTACGAATTATAGATAAAGTAAGAAAACAAAAAAAAAACACCAAAAAAAAATCACATCAACTCCAGTACATAACTGGTACTTTATTTTTATGGTTTCTTATTTTTTTTTATTTATTTATTTATTTTTATTGCCCACAAGGGGCTAAACATAGAAAGGACAAACAAAGGGATTAAGTCGATTACATCGACCACAGTGCGTAACTGGTACTTATTTAATCGACCCCGAAAGGATGAAAGGCAAAGTCGACCTTGACGGAATTTGAACTCAGAACGTAGCGGCAGACGAAATAAGGGCTAAGCATTTCGCCCGGCGTGCTAACGTTTCTGCCAGCTCGCCACCTTTATTTTTATGGTTTCTGGCAGGGTGAAAGGTAAAGCTCACCTTAAAGTAAAAAAAAGTTACCTTCTCAAGCCATGAAAACTCATAAGAGCCAGTTTCCCTGGTTTCCATGGCATATATGCTCTCCACTTGGATGGGACTCGGTTCTGTCACAGGATTACACATTTTTGCCAACCGAGCAAACTGGAGCAAAATGAAATGAAGTCTTTTGTTCAAGAACACAACATGTCACCCAGTCCAGGAATTGAAACCACAATCTTACTATCATGAGTCCAACAACTCTAACCACTAAACCACGTGCCTCCATTGTAGGATTTGAACCTTTTTTCACCTGAGTCCTTTAATATCTTAACCACAAGGCCATCTGTTATCTGATCCATAACCGAAGCCCTTGATATTTACTACTACTTCAAGCCAGGGCAGTCCTGGGTGCAGCAGTGGCTAAGGGCTCACTAGGGGACTATTTACTATGGAGGACTATCTACTAAAGAGAACTGTTTACTAAGGGACTGCAGCCATACTGAGGCACTGTCTTGAACAAGTTTTTGTTGAACAAATTGACCCTGGCACTTATGTCTTTTTTTATTTCCTTAGAACAACCATAGGATGCTGAACCTTTTAGATAGATAGATAAATAAATAGATACATACATATATATACATAGTTAAATAGATAGATAGATACATAGTTAAATAGATAAAGGGATATATATATATATATATATAGATAGATAGATAGATAGATAGATAGATAGATAGATAGATACATACATATATACACATAGTTAAATAGATAGATAGATACATAGTTAAATAGATAAAGGGATATATATATATATAGATAGATAGATAGATAGATGGGTGGATGGATGGATACAAAAAGAGAGAGAGAGAAAGTAGGAGAACAACTGGAGTGGAAGTGAAGTAGTTTATTCTAAACTTACTTTTTGAACACTTGTAACAGAAACAGATTGAGGAGTTATGTCGAAAATGGAGATACATTTGTTGGCTGGTCCTGAAAGCCATCTTTCTTTTTGATTTTGATCAAAGTTCTTTCCACATTGCGATTTGAATGTACATCTAAAGGAGAACGTAAAACAACAGATTATAAACCACTGGCTACAACATGAAACAACAGAAATGATCAAATGGTGGATAAATGAAAGAACAGAATTATCAAATGGTCGGAAAATGAAACAATAGAATTATCAAATGATGGATAAATGAAAGAATAGAATTATCAAATGGTGGGAAAATGAGACAATAGAATTATCAAATGATGGGAAAATGAGACAATAGAATTATCAAATGGTGGGAAAATGAAACAATAGAATTATCAAATGATGGGAAAATGAGACAATAGAATTATCAAATGGTGGGAAAATGAGACAACAGAATTATCAAATGGTGGGAAAATGAAATAATAGAATTATTAAATGGTGGGAAAATGAGACAATAGAATTATCAAATGGATAAATGAAAGAACAGAATTATCAAATGGTGGGAAAATGGGACAATAGGATTATCAAATGGTGGATAAATGAAAGAATAGAATTACCAAATGGTGGGAAAATGAGACAATAGAATTATCAAATGGTGGGAAAATGAGACAATAGAATTATCAAATGGTGGGAAAATGAGACAATAGAATTATGCAACTGTTACTTAATTTATCAACCCTGAAAGGATGAAAGGCAAAGTCGACCTTGGCAGAATTTGAACTCAGAACGTAAAGACAGATGAAATACCGCTAAGCATTTCCCCCTGTGTGCTAATGTTTTTGCCAGCTCGCCGCCTTAGACATGAGGAAATATTTTACATAGCTTGGAGACAAAGTGAGGATTGGCAACAGGAAGGGCATCCAGCTGTAGAAAATTTTTATCAACAAATTCCTTCTGACTCATGCAAGCATCAAAAGATGGATGTTAAAATAATGATGAAGACAAAGATAATGTTGATGACCATGATGATCATTATCATGAAGACAATGATGATGATGAAAATGACGATGATGACGAAAATGATGATGATGATAAAGAGGATGATGATACTGATTATGATAAAGAGGATGAAGATGATTATGATGAAGGTAAAGACAAAGAAGCTGAAGATACTGCTGATGATGATGAAGATGCTGATGGTGAGGATAATGATGAAGACAATGATGATGGTGAAGGTTATGATGATGATGATGATGAGGAGGCAGATGATGTTGACAAGAACAAAACAACAGAAATTAAATAAAATATTGGAAATATGAAACAATAAATTTGTCAAACTGTGAAAGCATGAAACTATAAAATTATGAAACAGTGAGTGTATAGAATTACAGAATTATCAGACAATAAAGACATGGAGTTATAACATCATTAGCAAATGGTGACGGCGTCATTGTTGTCATCATCAACATCAACAAACATTTATGTTTCATGTTGGCATTGGTTGGAAGGATTGACATGCTTTCTACGGCTGGATGTCTTTCCTAAAGCCAACCACTTTACAACATGTACTGGGTACTTTTTATGTGGCACCAGCGCTTGAGAGGCTGCTATGCAGCTTGCAAGACAATGAGCCCTGATATACAATATGATTATCACATAGTATGGTTGAGAAGCTTCACTCCCAACCATGTACTATGAGCACATTTATGTGTGTGTGTGTGAATGCATACATACATATATATGCATATATATATATATATATATATGCATATATATATATATATATATATATATATATATATATATATATATATATATGCATATATATATATATATATATATATATATATATATATATATGCATATATATATATATATATATATATATATATATATATATATATATATATATATATATATATATATATATATATATATATATATATACATATACATATATATCAAAAGGATGTTTTATAATAATATTCTACAGCCATACCAACAATCCAACATATGTCCATCATCAGCTGCCCCACGGATATCATTATGGTTTCGACACCTGGGCAGTACCATTCAATCCGGCGGTGTCAACAGCACTAAAATAAGTGTTGTTTTGGGAATAAACAAACCAAAGAAACCACAACTTTCAAACACATTTACCCTAAGTATAACCGTATCGATAAATAAATTCAATAAGTAAATTACAACCACTCCTAAATACGTAACTAAATAGTGACAACTCTATTAAGTCATAGAAAAATTATAATCCCTACCATCTGGTGCACATGTGTTTGTGTGTATATATGCACACATATATCTATCTGTCTGTGTCTGTGTGTGTAAGTATATATATGCCTATATATATATATATATGCATATATGTATGTATATATATATATATATATAATATAATATAATATATATATATATATATATATATATATATATATATATACATGCATAGATGCTTACAGGACGTCACCAACGGTGCAAATAACATACACACGAGAGATAGATACAAGATGTGGACAGAAATTACAAGACAAAAATGAGTAAAATACGTAAACAAGAAAAGAAATGGAAATATATATGATGAGCTTTCACACAGTTTCTCTCCACCAAATTTACTCACAAGGTGGCCTGGTGTTATAGAAGAAGATGCTTCCCCAATGTGCTGTGCAGTGGGACTGATCTCAAAACCAAGTGGTTGCAAAGCAGGCTTCTTAACCACACAACCATGCTTGTGCTTATGGATTTTTCCATTGACAATTACCCCGCAACAAAGCAACAAGCAGCCAGAAGTAAGAATAGGCTTTAAGGGACCACTTTGTTATGTTGGGAGTTACTAAAGAAGAGCAAAGAGGAAAATGAGAAGAATTTAAAAATTTTAATGAGAAGCTACCCTGAAGATCGTAAAATGATGGACGCAAGGTTCAAAAGAGTTAGAATTACATTTTACTCTTTTACTTGTTTCAGTCATTTGACTGCGGCCATGCTGGAGCACCGCCTTTAGTCGAGCAAATCGACCCCAGGACTTATTCTTTGTAAGCCTAGTACTTATTCTATCGGTCTCTTTTGCTGAACTGCTAAGTTACGGGGACGTAAACACACCAGCATCGGTTGTCAAGCGTTGGTGGGGGGACAAACACTGACACAAACACACACACACATATATATACATATATACGACGGGCTTCTTTCAGTTTCCGTCTACCAAATCCACTCACAAGGCTTTGGTCGGCCCGAGGCTATAGTAGTAGACACTTGCCCAAGGTGTCACGCAGTGGAACTGAACCCGAAACCATGTGGTTGGTAAGCAAGCTACTTACCACACAGCCACTGGAAAATAAACAAAGGAAGGAAGCTTTCTAAGATAGATGTTTGGAGAAAGAAGGTACTGGAATAAAAGTATTTCTTACAAAAGTGGCACAACAATAACATTGAAGGGATGAGAATTAGCAGAAAAATGAGAAGCTTTAATTCTAAGTGACTGAAAACAGGAAGTGAGTTCCTTAAGATGGATGTTTGAAGAAAGAAACAACTGGAGTAAAAGCAGCTCTTACAGGTTGAAGATCAACAACACTGAAAGGATGAGGATTAGCAGAAAGAAAGGGTTACTTGATTTCTAACCTGAAAGTTAGAAAGTTTTGAGGAACAAATGGACTAAGATGATGGAAGTGCTTGTAAAACAGAGATAAAAATGTAATAATGGTTTAATTGTTTTAGGGTCTAATGACAAAGGAATATTTACCTGTCTTCCAAAAAACACCAGCCACAAAATGGGTCTTCATCTGCCAAACATTTCTGACAACTTTTTCTGGATTCACAATCTTGTATCTTAACTTTGTGTACCTGGGAAAAACACAATATATAAAAGTGAGATGAAATATTTGACATTAAAAGCATTCACAATACAAAAAGAAAAACAAAATAAATTTAGACCATTAGCATTTAAACTGACCATATCAGGCCCCACTATTCTACCTGTTCTATGTCCAAACTGGCCAGTTCTGGCCTTTGACACTTACCCTACAATGTCATCCTGGAAATAAAAAATCACCTTATTGAAATCTCAAAGCTATTTGATAAGGCATAACTAATTCAAAGCAATGTGAATAAAAAGTCATTAAGAAGTAAACTGGTACTCTACCACTTATGATGACAAGGGTTCTAGGTCCTAGTGGTTGAGCACTCCACAGACTCAACCCTTTCGTTACTGTATTTATTTTGAGATGCTCCGTGTTTCTTTCAATTAATTTTAAATATAACAAAGAATTTAGTAAAATAACTTAGTCATCATTAAGCTAGTGTTAGGAACGTAAATTGTGATTAATGTTTGGTGGAAGATTTTTATTCAGAACTTTTGAAAACAAGACATTTGTACTACAGAGCCAGAGCCGGTTTCAACCAGGTTGGTATCAAAAGGGTTGAATTAATCATTCGCTAACCCTTAATAATGATGATGATGATGATGATGATAATAATAATAATAATAATGGTTTCAAATTTTGGCACAAAACCAGCAAGTCTGGCAGATGGGGTAAATCGACTCGTCTCAGGACAATTACCCCCCTAGGACAATTAGCCTCCAATAGGACAATTCCTCCCGACGACAACTACCCCCAATGACAATTACTCCTCCTTGGTTAATTACCCCCTCTCCAATATATCAAGAAGTTTTAAATCATCATTTGTTGTCCTCAGGGGTAATTGTCTTGGAGTGGTGGTGGTTATTGTCCAGTGGGGGTAAATGTTCTAGAATCAGATCGACTACACCTACCCCAGTGTTCGACTGATATTTATTTTGTAGACCCTGAAAGGATAAAGGGTAAAGTCAACCTTGGTGGAATTTGAACTCAGAATGTAAAGATGTGTGAGATGCCAGTAAGCATTTTGTCCAGCGTGCCAACAGTTCTGCTAGCTGACAACAATGATGATGATGATGATGACTGTTTTCACAAAACCCCTTGTTGTTGAAAAGGGTTATAACACATTTGAATCTTTGCCTCTAACCCAGTGCATAACTGGTACTTATTCAACAAACTGTGATGAGAAGGATAAAAAAAAGATAAAGAAAAAAAAATTGCCGCGTAAATGGCACCTGTGCACTGTAGTCATTGCTTGTGTCATGTGAACGACACCTGTGCCAGTGGCATGTAAAAGCACCCATTGCACTCCTGGAGTGGTTGGTGTTAGGAAGGGCATCCGGCTGTAGAAACCATGCCAAATCAAACTGGAACCTGGTGCAGCTCTCCAGCTCATCAGCTCCAGTCAGACCGTCTAACCGATGCCGTCATGGAGATTGGATGCTAAACGGTGATGACGATGATGATGAAAAAGAAGAAAAAAAAAAGGAAAAAAACCCCCCCAAAAAAAGGAAAAAAAGTAGCAAACTAAGACCTCTCTTGGGATTTGAACTCAGGACAGAGAAGGAAAGAACTAAATACTACAATGGTCATACTGATTTTGTCAACGCATTGCTTCAAACGATATAATGTTGAATTCTCGTCAGCTCTTATCTCACTTCCTTTCTAGATATCAATCGTGGCTATTTCGTCTCTGTTATTATTGTAATGATAATTACGAAGACCATTAATTTCAGCTTTAGAATGGTATAGATTACGGTATTTATATTTATGCCATGTCTCGATTAGTTTGATCTCTGATAGTTATCAAAGTATCTTATTTCTGAATATATAAATATATAGATCTCATGATCACAATCATGATCACCATTTGATGTGTAATTTTCCATGCTTGCATGGGTCAGGCGGAATTTGTTGAGGCAGATATTCTACAGCCAGGTGGCCTTTTTGCTGCCAATATGCACCTGCTTCCAAGCAAGGTAATACAGCCCCTAATATATTGCTACGTGAAGGCACATGGCCCAGGCTTGCAATCATGAAATAGTGAGTTCGATTCTAGGACCAGGCTGTGTGTTGTGTTCTTGAGCAAGACACTTTATTTCACGTTGCTCCAGTTCACTCATCTGTAGAAATGAATTGTGATGTCACTGGTGCCAAGCTGTATCAGCCCTTGCCTTTCCCTTGGATAACATCGGTGGCATGGAGAGGCTGGTGTACATGGGCGACTGCTGGTCTTCCATAAACAACCTTGCCTGGACTTGTGCCTTGAAGGGTAAACTTTCAAGGTGCAACCCTATGGTCACTTACCCTTTACCTTTTATATTGCCCCGTTCCCAGACATGTTTTTCATGGAGCCCTAGAATTGAATGACCTCACTGCCATGAGGATGGTACTCATTAACCACCATCATATAACGTTTAGACAAGGGTACACACAAGCACATACACACTTACATATGATACAGATGATGGGCTTCTTTCGGTTTGCCTGATGTGCTGACAATCCTGCCAGCCTCTCCACGCCACCGATGTTACCCAAGGGAAAGGCAAAGGGGCCGATACAGCTTGGCACCTGTGACGTCACAACTCATTTCTACAACTGAGTGAACTGAAGCAATGAGCTTTGATTGTAATACTACTACTACTACTACTACTACTACTACTACTACTACTACTACTACTACTAATAATAATAATAATAATAATAATAATAATAATAATCACATACTGGGCTTTGTATATTTTACCCCAGTGTCACTTTGACGGCAGGCACTGCTCGCTCACCCATTAGTAATAATAATAATAATAATAATAAGCATTTCTGCTGTTGGTACAAGGCCAGCAATTTCAGGGAAGTGGGTAACTTGATTACATTGACCGCAGCGTTCAACTGGTACCTATTGTATTGACCTCAAAAGGATGAAAGGCAGAGTCGGCCTTGGTAGAGTTTGAACTTAGAACATGATGATGGACAAAATGCTTGGCAGCATTTTGTCTGACATGCTAACGGTTCTACCAGCTGGCAGCCCTATGTTTTCACACAATACTGGAATCAATGGACACTGCTTGCATTATGGCGACATTCACGTAGAACTATCACAACACGCACACACATGGGCATGCACACATACATACATATGCATGTGTGACAGATTTACACACAGTTTTTGCTGAGCAAATTCCTTCACAAAGCACTGGTCAGCCCTGAGTTAAAGCAGAAGACACCTGCCCAAGAAGTCACGCAGGGGGATTGAACCTGACACTACATGGCTGCATAGAAAACTTCTTAACCACGCAAGTGGTTTCTATCATGCACGATGATTGACGAAGCATCATGTAACCCATTCATTTGATGGACGATGACGATGCTGTAAGATGTATGGTTTCTATGTCTTTTTACATTTGAAGAATTACAGTAAAAGAGATTTCTGTATGATTTTGTCGCCCTCCTCCCTCCACCCAGCCACTCTTCTTACCCATCCAACTGAAATAAATAAAAGTAAATGAAATAAAAGAAAACAACACACACACACAAACAAACAATAAATAAAACTAAAACATAAAACCTTTGTAGCCAAACTAATTTATTGTGTTGGAGATAATCTAACTGTCGAGGGGGAATTTGTGGTAAGAAGAAGACAAAGATATTTATGGAATATTTGAGTGTATTATTGGTAATAAATAGATTGTTTTTAATGCTGTATGGCAATAAAAACATGGCCAGGGAAATGTCAAAGAAATAAAACGACTGGCAAACAATAAACAAAATATAATCTACCAAATTCATCATTATCATCATCATCATCGTTGTTTTAATGTAGTTTCCCATGCTTGCATGAGTCGGGAGGAAATTGCTGAGGCAGATTTTCTACAGCCAAAGGAAATGCTCTTCCATTCACTGACCACTGACCCGAACTTGTTTTCCAAGCAATGTTAGTATTTCTCCACGGCCAGACATGTTTTCCCGGAAGATTGGAAGGGAATAACACTGCTTGTGTGACAGTGACACTCATTCACAACCCTCACGCAATGTCAAGGCAAGGAGACACACACACATATCTCTCTCTCTCTCTCTCTCTCTCTCTCTCTCTCTCTCTCTCTCTATATATATATATATATATATATATATATATATATATATATATATATAAATGCAGTTGTCAATAGTGGAACGCAATTGTCGCTACATAGACCTGATGATTGTGTAATGCATGAAAGTACTAGTTTATTTCAATATTGTAAAAATTGTAAATAACAAACGTGAAAACCAAACTAAGAATTTCATTGATTAGTATATTCTTCTATATAAAATCATACAATCATCATTTCATGTCCATCTTCCATGCATGCATGGGTAGCTACTGTGTCTGTTTTGGCAGAAATTTAACAGCTGGATACCCTTCCTAACGCTAACCACTCCGCAGAGTGAACTCAGTGCTTTTTACATGGCACCAGCACAGGTGATGTTAGTTTTGGCATGATTTTAACAGCTGGATGCCCTTCCAAATGCCAACCATATTACATTGTGTAACTTGCAAGGTAAGGAATTATGAGAGGGCTAAGGCATACACATACATATATATATATAATTTATAATATCAAGGGTAATTAGAAATATTAGAAATTTCTACTACCAGTGGCCTAGCATGTAAAAATTTAGTCCATAGACTACATATTTTTCTTCATATAAATACAGTGTACATTTAAACACATAAGAGGTATCCCTCATAGGATTTCCTCCTGCTAGAAAAAAACAGCTAAGTTCCAAACCACTATTGTGTTGTTATTTTTCATTCCCTTTGTAATGTTATCCCTAATAGTGGTTTGGAACTTAGCTGATCTTTCTAGCGTGAGGGAATCCTATGATGGATACTTCTTATGTGTTTAAATGTACAATGCATTTTTATATATATATATATATATATATATATATATATATATATATATATATATATATATATATATATATGATGGGCTTCTTTCAGTTTCCATCTCCCAAATCCACTCACAATGTTAATAGTTTATAATACTCTACCATAATGTTAATTTATATTCAAATATGAACTCAATAATGATGATGTTATTTTACTAAATTCTTCATTTCCAAAATTAATCGAAGTAAATGCAGTGAATTTCAAAGAAATATGGTACCAGAAGTGTTAAAGTGATCTTAATTAAAATCTTCCATCAAAATTTCATGTTAATTTATATTCTGAATATCAACTAAATAATTACAAATGCTATTTTACCAAATTCTTCATTATTTTTTAAAATTAATCAACACAAATGCAGTGTATTTCAAAAATATATGGTAACAAAAGGGTTAAGGTGATCTAAATTAAAATCTTTCATCAAAATTTCATGTTAATCTGTGTTCCAGACGTGAACTTGATGTAAAAGCTATTTTATTAAATTCATTATTTTCAAAATTAATCAAAACAAATGCAAGTATGTTTTAACGATACATGGTAAGAAAAGTGTTAAAATGATCTTAATTAAAATCTTTCATCAAAATTAATGTTAATTTATGTTCTAAATATCAAGTAAATAATTACAAATCTACTTTACCAAATTCTTTGTTATTTTTATAATTAATTGAAACAAACTCAGTTTATTTCAACAGAAATATGGTAAGAAAAGGTTAAGTGGTGAAGGCATAGCTTAGTAGTTAAGAGACTAATACAATGAAGTATTTGACTACGAATCAAAAGGTCAAAGGTTCTCGTCTCATTGGAGATGTTTTATTTTTATTTTTAATCAATAACATGTGATGCCTGCAAGGAATACCACTCCTCTGTTGGCATATCTTTTATCTTTTACTTGTTTCAGTCATTAAACTGTGGCCATGCTGGGGCATGAATCAACCCGAGTATTTCATTTTATTTGTTAGGCTTGGTACTTTTTCTTCTGTCAGTCTCTTTCGCTGAACTGCTAAGTTACGGGAGGTTGATATCATCAACAGATATTCTTCTCTGAAATTCTTAGCCATGTGGAAAAATTTTGATACTATTAGTACTACTATTAAGGTGGTGAGCTGGCAGAATCGTTAGCATGCTGGGCGGAAAGCTTAGCTGCATTTACTCAGTCTTTGTTGTTCTGAGTTCAAATTCCACCGAGGTAGACATTGCCTTTCTTCCTTTCAAGGTTGATAAATTAAGTACCAGTGAAACACTGGGGTCATTGTTATCAACTAGTGCCCCCCGTCACAAATTTGAGGACTTGTGCCTCCAGTAGAAAGGATTATTATTATTATTATTATTATTATTATTATTATTATTATTATTATTATTATTATTATTATTATTATTATTATTATTATTAATAAGGCGGTGAGCTGGCAGAAATGTTAGCACACCGAGTGAAATGCTTAGCAACATTTTATCCATCTTCATGTTCTGAGTTCAAATCTTGCCGAAGTCAACTTTGCTTTTCATCGATTTGGGGGTCGATAAAATAAGTACCAGTTGAACACTGGGGTCAATGTAATCGACTTAACCCCACCGCCCATCTTGCTGGCCTTGTACCAAAATTTGAAACCATTATCATTATTGCTGCTCTTCTTTCATTCATTAAACTGCAGCCATGCTGGAGCACTGCCTCATAGGGTTAACTGAACAAATTCACACAGTACTTATTAAGTTTGGTATTCATTCTAGCAGTTTCTTTTTACCAAAACTGCCAGGAACAACAACAGCTGAGTCGATGCTAAGCAACGACTCTTAAAAACCTAGCAGCACTGAGATATTTGCTTTTATTTTAGATTTTCTTTCTTTCCATTTTTCCACTCTATTTATACATAATCTGGCTCTGTAGCATTGCTGCCAAAGTAGTTTTCCTGTCTTTCTCTCTCAACACAACATCAATTATCTCTATGACACCCTTTAATATTGATTTTTTCCACTGATCATTGATACAATACTGACCAAATGATATTACTTAATCATGTAGTGATTGTTATTATTATTATTATTATTGAGAGAGAGAGAGAGCAGCGCTTGCCATCAAAGTGACACTGGGGTACAAATATATGAAGTCCAGTATACCCATCATGACTACACAATACACCGGGTACATACATCACAACCATATGTGCACGACATGGTGATTTCATATCAAGATAAACAGCGCATGACTTTGAAGGTGGAGCCCAGTTAGAGTTTTCTTCAGGTCAAGTAGCTCATCCTGCTCAAAAAAGTCCCTGAATAAGGGTTGTTTGAGGATGTTAAACAAAACACCCATGTTTTCAAAGGTGAATTATTCAAACCCCAAGAAATTCCTCTCAACACATGGCTATGATGCTCCCCAACTACTTCTGCTCATGATCAGAGATGCACATATCATCAACCACTAAGGGTCATGCTCAACTGATTAAGGTCAAACAACTGACAAGCAAATCTGTGGTATTGAGCAGAATATTTGCTGTAGCCTCATCTTTTATACCATGATAACACTTCCAATCAGTTAAGATCAAAAGCCATGGGAGCCACTGTCTGGTACCGCACCATCATCATTATTATCATCATCATCATCAAGGTAGCAAGTTGGCAGAATTGTTACTGCATCATGCAAAATGTTTAGTTGCAATTTGTCTGTCTTTACGTTCTGAGTTCAAATTCCACCAAGGTCGATAAAAATAAGTACCAGTTATACACTAGGGTCAATGTAATTGATTTAACCCTCCACTCCGAAATTGCTGACCTTGTGCCAAAATTTGAAACCTCATTATTATTATTATTATTATTATTATTATTATTATTATTATTATTATTATTATTATTATTATCATCATCATTACTATTATTATTAAGGCGGTGAGCAGGCAGAATCGTTAGGACATTGGATGAAATGGTTAGTGGTATTTCACCCATTGCTACATTCTGAGTTCAAA
>NC_142942.1:14075543-14098043 GCF_046866305.1 Octopus bimaculoides | reverse complement strand
CTTAAAATTGTGATTTCCACGTCAGTATAACTAGTGTCTTCTACGAAAGCCTCGGGCAGACCAATGCCCTGTGAATGAATTCGGTAGATGGAAATTGAGTGGAAGCTTGTTGTATATATGTTTCGTCTTTGCCTTAACTCACTTCCATCGATTAACAACCGGTGTTGGTTCGCTTACATCTCAAAACCAAGCTGTTTGGCATAAAGACCGATAAAATAAATGCCAGATTTTAAAAGGCACTGGTGGCGGGAGCGGGGTATTAGCCCAAACGTTCCAAGGCGATGCCTTAGCATGGCCGCAATTCAATGACTGAAAACAGTTATATATATATGTATATATACATATATATGTGTGTGTTTGTGTGTGTGTGTGTGTGTGTTGTGTAAATTTTATGTTTAATCTGGTGTTTATAATTTTTAATCACAATTACACCGAAAAAGAGGAAAAAACGTATTGTGATAACAGTTTTTTTTTTTTTTGAATAAGGATAAAAAAAATAAAATTGCCTTCAAAATTTCAATTTTGCTTCCAAATTATTGATTTTTCTAACTGTGGCACGCAGCCGTAAATGTTAGTTGAACGGTTCTAGTCAATTAATTTAGTCCCCAAGGAAGAATAAAAGGCAAAAATATTATACCCAAAGCAGTACTTGAACCAAGAGAAAAAAACCCATAAAAAGATTTAAAAGGAAAGAGGAAAAAAAGTATTAAGGGAGATAACTCCATTGCATAACAAACTAAGAGAGATAAATCTAAATATTTTAATATATGCAACTCATTAACATTTCTGTCCCTTGCGGGTTTTGTCTACACGACTACGTATTTGTAAGGAAGCGGATAGGGCAGAATAGACGCTAGTAAATTACAGGTACCTGAATAGATAGTAGTAAATTACAGGCACATGAAAAGACAAACAAGGACAGACAAAGGGTTTAAGTCGATTACATCGACCTCAGTGTGTAACTGGTACTTAATTTATCGACCCTGAAAGGATGAAAGGCAAAGTCGACCTCGGCGGAATTTGAACTCAGAACATAAAGACAGACGAAATAACACTAAGCATTTCGCCCGGCGTGCTACCGTTTCTGACAGCTCACCCCCTTACACTTGGCAATATTCTTTTCTACTCTAGGTACAAGGTCCAACATTTTTGGGGAGGGGGCCCAAGTCGTTTAAATGGACACCAATACGCAACTGGCACTTAATTTATTGACCCTGAAAGGATGAAAAGCAAAGTCGACCTCGGTGGAATTTGAACTCAGAACGTCAAGACAAATGAAACACCACTAAGCATTTTGCCCGGCATGCTCACGATCCTGCCAGCTCACCGCCTTAAGTTCTAGAATAACAAATGAAATGGTGAAGAGCACCTACAACTAATTATAAAATTCCAGTTTCCTCAGCAATAACAAGTAACTCTTACACCTGGAAAGGCTCCTAGTACATGACTGAATGAAGCTCACCTACCACCAAACTGCAAAAGCCAAATGTTTTTCAGGTTGTAGGATTTAAATTTGTCTTCCACCTCTTCCCCCTCCTCTTTACCACCACCATAATCATCATTACCATCATCATCATCACCATTATTGTCATCGTTTAATGTCCATACTCCACGCTGGTCCATGCTCCATTCACACCTAAGGTGTTTTACGGCGGGGGGGGGGGGGATACAAATTGCTTGCAGTATTTGTTATCAACCCCCACAAGGATGAAAGGTAAATTTGATCTCGATGTGATTTGAACTCATTGTTCAGCTGATTCAATCTAAAAGATAACAGGTGTCTGTGGAATGCTCAGGATGCTGGAACTCAGAGATAAAAAAATGTCGACGAACCAAGAGAAGTGGAGATCTGCTGTGTGTGTGTGTGTGTGTGTGTGTGTGTGTGTGTGTGAGTGTGTGAGTGTGTGGAGGTAAACCTGTCCAACCCATTGTAGCATGAACAGATGATCAAGTGATGATAACAATCTCTGCTGTTGTTAATAATAATAATAATAATAATAATAATAATAATGATAATAATGATGGTGATGATGATGGTGATGATGATGATAAGGAGGAGGAGGTGGAGGAGGAATGACAAGAGAAAGAAGAGGACCAGCAGATTATGGAGATCAGCATTCTTTACAAGCTATCGGTATGTAGAAATCTTACAAGATCTATGCACTCAAGGTAGAAATTGAATAATAATAATAATAATAATAATAATAGTGATAATGATAATAATGATGATGATGATAATAATGATGATGATAATACATGGCCTGATAGTTTATAAAATCAGAATTCATTATAATCGACAATTTGTTTTTTGTTTGAAGGAAATGCATAGAAATTCTATACCTCTGCTATGGTGTTGCATTCAATCTAGAAAATTCTAATAACAGTAAAAAAACAAAAAATAAATAAAATAAAATAAAATAATAACGGTGGTGGTGGTGGTGGTGGTGGTTTTGGTGGTGATAGCGGTGATGATGATGATGGTGATGGTGGTGGTGGTGGTGGTGGTGGTGGTAATAATAGTGATGACGATAATGGTGTTGCTGCTGCAGATGATGACGGTGAGTACAATGATAGTGGTGATGATGATCATGATGATGGTTATGATGATGATGCTGATAATGATTGTGATTATGGTGATAATGGTGATGATGATGATGATGATGACGATGATGATGATGATGATGACGATGATAATAATGTTAGTGGTGGTGATGATGATGATGATGGTGGTGGTGGTGGTGGTGGTGAAGACGACAGCGATGATGACGATGATAAAAAGGATAGATAAAAATCTACAGACTATAATAGCTTATCAGAGCAGCTACGCTCTTGAAATTTATCTCTGGCAGCATGTGGAAGAAGTTCTGGTTTTGATCTGTCTGTTAATGACATTTTAGCAGAGTAACTGATGCTCATGGAATTGATTTTCAAGAATTTGATCTGCCATGATGTGAACAATTTGTTGAGGACTCTAAGAGCTGAGAAATTATGTTACAAAGGCAAATATAATTAATGGTAGCCAGTGAGAAATCAATATCTTTAGTTCTGGGTGATTAGAAAAGAGAGGGAGAGAGAGAGAGGGAGAGAGAGAGAGATGAAATGGAGATAGAGGTGCTTGGAGGATGGAGAGAGAAGAGAGAGGGAGGGAAAGATAGGGAGAGGGAGAGGGGAGGAGAGAGAGCAAGCCAGAGCGAAAACGTGTAAGGGGAGAGGGGGAGGGGGACCGAGAAAGAAAAAGACTGAGAAAAAGAGAGAGAGAGAGAGAGAGAGAGAGGAACAAAACTGACAGGGGGAATGAGAGACAGAGAGGAAAAGAGAGAGAGAGCAAGGAAGAGAGAACAAAAGGGAGAACAAGACAAAGAGAGAAAAGAGAGAGAGAGAGAGAAAGAGAAGAGTAGAGAGAGAGAGAGAGAGAGAGAGTGAAGAAATGGAGAGTGTGTGGGGAGAGAAATTTTTCATACTTTTGACATGAGATTATCTCAGCATATCAAAGATTAATAATCTGTTTTGCATAATGGTAAATCTAATGAGAATGGTAAACACCATAACACTATGTCAGTTGCAAGGTATGCATTTTTTTTCTTCTTAAATTTTATTTTCATTTTATTCTTATTATTATTATCATCATCATCATCATTATCATTTTTATTATTACTACTGGTTTTTTTTTTGGGGGGGGGGGGTTTGTGTGCCAGAGACTCTGTTGAAGGTTTTTGTTTTTAGGTTTGTGTAATTTAAAGCATGTCAACCCTGTTAAATTTCATCCCTGTCAAAGTAATTGCAGCTCTTTGTTTGTTTTTTTTTTGTTGTTTTGTTCCTAGAGTTGAGTAGTTAGCTTTCCAACCACATGTTTTCAGGTTCCATCCCACCCTGTGACGCTTTGGTCAAATGTCTTCTTTTATCACCCCAGGGCAATCAAAGTGTTGTGAGGGGATTTGGTAAACGGAAACCCTTTGTATATATATATATATATATATATATACATCATCATCATCATCATTGTTTAATGTCTGTTTTCCATGTTGGCATGGGTTGGATGGTTTGACTGGAGACTGGCAAGCCAGGAGGCCACACCAAGCTCCAATCTGATCTGGCAATCTTACTACAGCTGGATGCCCTTCCTAATGCCAACCACTCTGAGAGTGTAGTGGGTGCTTTTTTACGTGCTACCGGCATGGGAGCCAGTCAGGCGGCATTGCCATTGGCCAAGTTCAGATGGTGCTTTTTACATTCCACTGGCACAGGAGCTACTGAGGGGTGAGGTGGGGGGCTGCATGTGTGTTCGTGTGTGTGTGTGTTTGTGTGTGTGTGAGTTTGTGTGTGAAGGCGTATGGCATGGGGCATGGTAGGTAGGCTAGGTTGTAGGTTCAATTCCCAGACTGGGTGGCAAAGACTGGGTGAAACGTTGTGTAAACAACAAACAAGATGAGGACAAATATCCATCAAATGTAAATAATGTAAATAATGTACATAATTCCACATCTCTAAAACATAGAACTGTATTAACATTTGTTTATAATGATCAAATGACCATGCTTCACATTAGCTTCACAATCTCTCCATCAAATAAAAGTTGCATGAACAGGTGCACAGTGTGCGATGTGTCTGGCATTGGAGGGATCGCAGAGCAATGTGAAATGAAGTTTTGCTGAAGAACACAATGCACCACCTGGACAAGGAATTGAAATCGTGATTGCTAGATCATAAGTGCAGCACCCTAACCATTAAGCCATTCACTCTCTCTCTTTCTCTCTCACACACACACACATAAACATATACATATATATGGATATGCATACACACACACACATGGATATATGTGTATGTATATATATGCAAATGAATCAAAAACACAAACAAACACACGTAATGTATCTAAAGACACAAAATGTTGCTTTTTTTTTGCTTTCTTTTTTGTACCACGTCTTGTCTGCACTTTGGTTATCTAATAAACTAACAAAGCTGTTTATTAATCTAAGCTATTAAAAACAGATCCTCGTTCCAACAGAAAGAAAAATTATGTAAATGGTTTCTGCATGTCTCCCCTGTTTCCTCCCCTACTTATAAGCATTTCTTTAAACTAGCATGGGTGGGAGCATCCTGATAGCTGAGTCAACAGGATACCAGACGACCGGTTGAGGGAATTTGGTAACTTATATCCCCCATCACTGTCGTTCTGTTTTGTCCATTGCCAAATTGCCAAAACGCTTATCTTTTAGTTCTTTTGAATAATTGATAGTGAGAAAGAAGGGACAGGGTATATATGGGTGTATGTGTATATATACATGTGTGTGTGTGTGTGTGTATGTATATAATACACTCACACATATAGTATGTGTATGTGTATACATAACACACACTCGCATGTATATACATCTATATATAAAGGGAATGAGATAGATAGATACATAGATTTCTTTATTAGCCACACAGGGCTCAACACAGAGGGGACAAAATACAAATGTAGAGTTTTTCTTTTCGAGGGGGTCGAAAACAAAGCAGAAAAAAAAAACAAAAGTGGTTGGTAGATAGATAGCTAGATAGATAGATAGATAGAAAGAATGATAGATAGATAGATAGAAGAAAGATAGATAGATAGATAGAAGAAAGATAGATAGATAAATAGATAGACAGATAGATAGATAGATAGATAGATAGATAGATAGATAGATAGATAGATAGATAGATAGATAGATAGATAGGTAGATAAATAGATAGGTAGGTAGATAGATGGATGGATAGATACATACATAAATAGATGGATAAAC
This sequence comes from Octopus bimaculoides, assembly GCF_046866305.1. NCBI lineage: Eukaryota > Metazoa > Mollusca > Cephalopoda > Octopoda > Octopodidae > Octopus > Octopus bimaculoides. Next base: position 14,092,275 of record NC_142942.1, on the reverse strand, counting down.
AGATGGAAAAGGAAGAGAAGAAAAAAGAGTTACAAAGAGCTAGAGTAAAGCATAAACAACAACAAAAAAACAATAAAAAAAGTCCCCAGATGGCTAGATATATGATATATGGATAGATACATAAAGAGTGGAGACAAAGACAAAAAAAAGAAAAGGACCACCAGACTGACTGACTGAGAGAGAGAGAGAGAAAAAGAGAGAGAGGGAGAGAGAGAGATAGAGAGAAAAAAAGAGAGAGAGAGAGAGAAAAAAAGAGAGAGAGAGTGAGAGAGAGAGAGAGATAATGTGTGAACATATGACAAACTCAAATACAGAAGTGACACCGATTTTAGTATTGAAAATGAGAAAAAAAGGCCGGCAGGGATAGTTTGGGTGGGGCAGCAAGAATATAGGAAATTTTCATTGCATTCTAAAAGTTAGTTATGTAGATATTTAAAACCACATGGTGATGCCACATGGTTTAAAATATTCTTGTAATTAATTGGAATTTAAGTTGGAGCTTTTTTTTTTATATATATTTTGATTTAGTTTGGTTTGAAATCTTATTTTGATAAAATAAATATTTCCATGAATTGAATATGGCTGTATGGTTAAGAAGTTTGTTTTATAATCATGTGGTTGCAGGTTCAATTCCACCGTGCCACAAGATTGCTTATCCTACAAGAAATAGCAGCTTAATCTTTCTCGAGTCTCACTCTCCCATCTAATGAAAGAAGGATGGATTAGATTTTATACCAAGTGGCTGGTAAGCAAGCTACTTACCACACAGCCACTTCTATATTCATATAGGAAAGATGAAAGACTAGGTTGACTCTGGCAGGATTTGAACTCAGAATATAAAGTTCTGGGACAAACACTGCAAAACAATTTTCCAATACTCCAATGATTTTGTCAACTCACCACCTTCATGGAAACTACAACAATGTGTGTGTTGGCACTCCGTCGCTAACGACTTCAAGGGTTCCAGTCGATCCGATCAACGGAACAGCCTGCTCGTGAAATTAATGTGCAAGTGGCTGAGCACTCCACAGACACGTGTACCCTTAACGTAGTTCTTGGGGATATTCCGCGTGACACAGTGTGACAAGGCTGGCCCTTTGAATTACAGATACAACAGAAACAGGAAGTAAGAGTGAGAGAAAGTTGTGGTGGAAGAGTACAGCAGGGTTCTCCACCATCCCCTGCTGGAGCCTCGTGGAGCTTTAGGTGTTTTCGCTCAATAAACACTCACAACGCTCGGTCTGGGAATCGAAACCGCGATCCTATGACCGCAAGTCCGGTGTCTTAACCACTGGGCCATTGCACCTCCACACTACAACAATAACTTATGATCAACAAAGAAGATGCTTGCATGGTTGCTTGAGGTGCTAGAAATAGCAGGCAATCTTCCTCAAATCTCATGCTTTATTTTAAAACCGAGAGATAAATTAGATTAACTATTTGAAACAGATGGAGTGGGCTTCGCTGGATTGTCTTTCAGGAGAGATCTTAATTAGATATTAATTACATAGCTGGCTTGAGGACCAAATGAATAACAATAGCAACAGCAACAATTTGAGCTTAAATTCAAACAGAGAATAATAAAGGAAAAAGAAAAAGAAGATAGATAGAAAGAAATAACGATACAAAGAAAGAAAGAGAGAGAGAGAAAAAGACAGAAAGAAAGAAGGAAAGGAAGAGACTGCTTGTTATTACTGACCTTTTTCAAATGTCCATTAGAAGTTCCTGCTAAAACCACGATGTGTGATGTGGACTTTGTCATTGCGACTGACGTTAAGGTTTCATTTGAAAAAGTAAGAACGGCCTTCGATTCCACAGGAAGATGTCCAATAACTTTGGCATATATTGGAAGTGGTTCTAAATTGCACATATACTGTTCAGGGCTCATCTGTTTATCTTGCTGTAAAAGTTAATAGAAAAGAAAGGTTTAGTTTTTTTTTCTTCTTCTTTTGTGTTTTTATATATATATATTTTTTTCTTTTACAGACTTGGTGAAAAATTCAATCATTCTTTTAATATACATACATATATATATATTTATCAGGAGCAAAATATTCAGAAGTGAATATCTATACAGATATATATATATAGATTCTCATATTTTCAGTGTTAATTTTTCAGGTGGTCTAAATTAGGGTTTTGAGTTTCTTTTCTAGCAGACAGACACATTAGTGTGTCCTTTTGATTAATATAATTATATATATATATCTAATATTTTTTTCTTAAGTCTTTGTGTTTCGGAATTATTTTTGACCATTTTGGTAATTTTTATATTTAAAAAAATTAGGTTTTAATACTTCTGCATAAAGTTTTGTTTATTTTAGTCCTGTTCACATGTATTTAAAAACAAAGATGTATAAATAATAAATACATATATATATATACATACATATATACATATACATTATATATATATATATATATATATATATAATATATACAGGGTGTCCACAAAGTCTGGGTACATGGGGATTAACACATACTTTAAGAAATTATTATTTCTTATATTTAATTGTTTAAGTTATGATTTTATTTACTCCATGTAGCCAGACTTTGTGGACACCATGTATATATATATATATATATATATATATATATATATATATATATGTACATGTATTTGTTTGTGTCTCTCTGTTTTGATATTGTGCAATAATCACAAACAAGAGTCACCATCACACGAGTCGTGTCAATTGTTTCGAGTCTTCTGTGAAAACGTGTCCAACCATGAGGAAAAATACCATTTCTGAGCTTAGAAACAGAGGAGGGTTGGGTGACTGGATGAGCAGTCAGCCATAGGAAATCTGCCTCAACGAATTCTATCTAACTCCACCAGGAGTTGAGGCCCCAACTCACCACTAGCATTACCGTATTTCCCTTCCTAGATTCCCACACTAAGTTTATTTTCACATTTCCTCTCTTTCTTTGAACAGCAACCCTCCAAATTTTCCTTTCCCCTCTAGTGGTTTTTTTGCCCCCTAAAGACAATCTGTTGATAAACCAATAGACCAACAGCAACCCTCAAAATTTTCCTTCATTTTCTAGAGATATTTTCCCCCTAAAGATGACCAGTTGATTTAACATTTTATGAAACTGACCAACAACAATTTTGTTTTCCTCTCCACCAAAGATATCTGAGCCTCATATACATCTCTCTTATCATTCTAGGAGAAAAAAACTGGCAACGGTCTTGGGCATTACTCCCCTCTCTGTCTCTCTCTTTCTTTGATTAATTTCCGAAGAAAACAAAAACGAAACAATGTAAATATTCCATAATTTGGGGACCATTCTATGTTTTAATCCTTTTTAAGCATCTATTCTCAATAATTGACAATAACTTGAGTTCCTTCAAATGAATTCTATGAGATGATCAGAGAAAGCCAAAATTACCAATATGCAAGGAAAAAGAATATTTATCAGCCATTTTCAGCTAATTTAACGGTAGAGCGTATGTTTGAAATAAATCACTCTCTCCCTCTCTCTTTCTCTCTCTCTCTCACACACACACACACACACATACATGAACTATTGAAATGTTAATAATTCTGTAACAACAACAGCGCCTGCTATTATAATTGCTTTCATGCAATAAACGTTGTTTAAACATAAAGAATCCAGAATCCTTAGAACTCATCCAAGCTTTCAATTTTGTTGTTTCCTTCCCATAAGAGCGTAATATTTGAAGCATTAAGAATTATTAACAACAGGCATTATAGAGTTAAGAAAATAATGAAAATATCAAAAATGTTGTGGTTATGGATTATAACTTTTAAGTACCGTAATACTGCATAGATAACATACACTTTTTCTTCACCAAAATCATAATTGAAATTAATGCTACATATAATACATGCAAAGGTTTTTCCTCCACCCACTTTTATTAATAATGTAATAAAGCTTCACTATTTTAAAAGTTTTTTTTTTTAAATCCTCTTTTTAGCAAAGGCACAGGAGTGGTTGTGTGGTAAGTAGCTTGCTTACCAACCACATGGTTCCGGGTTCAGTCCCACTGCGTGGCACCTTGGGCAAGTGTCTTCCACTATAGCCTAGGGCCGACCAAAGCCTTGTGAGTGGATTTGGTAGACAGAAACTGAAAAGAAGCCCGTCTGGAGCGAACACGTTACAATGAAGTAGAGAAATTTGAAAAGACAACACGGAACCGGTTATTTCTCAAAATACAATGTTTATATACCAAAAAGATTTTATAACATTTTTCTAACATTTTTCTGACATAATTTAAATATATACTTTAACCATGTAACACAAGCCTTCTGTAGTTTTTTCACTCTTATTATCTTTTATATATATATATATAAATATATATATATATATATATATATATATATATATGTGTGTGTGTGTGTGTGTGTGTGTATTTATGCGTGTGTGTATATGTTTGTGTGCCTGTGTTTGTCCCCCCAACATCACTTGACAACCGATGCTGGTGTGTTTACGTCCCCGTAACTTAGCGGTTCGGCAAAAGAGACCGGTAGAATAAGTACTAGGCTTCCAAAGAATAAGTCCTGGGGTCGATTTGCTCGACTAAAGGTGGTGCTCCAGCATGGCCGCAGTCAAATGATTGAAACAAGTAAAAGAGTAAAAGAGTAAAAGTATGGCTCTGTAGGTTGAGAGGTTTGCTCTGGAACCGGCTGGTTATAGGTTCAGTCCTACAGAGTAGATGTTGTTGGTTAATGTCCTATATATTAATGTTATGAGTTAAGTAACACCTTGTGAGCAAAATTGGTAGACAGAAACTGAAGAAGCCCATCTCTCTGACACATGCACACACATACACACGCACATCATATATGTACGAGGGTGAGTCAAGAAGTAATGCCGTTTTGTTTAGGATAGGTATAATTACCAACACAGGAACATATATCATCATCATCATCATCATCGTTTAAGGTCCGCTTTCCATGCTAGCATGGGTTGGACGATTTGACTGAGGACTGGTGCCTCCGGATGGCTACACCAGGCTCCAATCTAATTTGGCAGAGTTTCTACAGCTGGATGCCCTTCCTAACGCCAACCACTCAGAGAGTGTAGTGGGTGCTTTTATGTGTCACCCGCACAAAAATGGCCATGCTCGAAATGGTGTCTTTTATGTGCCACCCGCACAAGAGCCAGTCCAGGGGTACTGGCAACGATCTCGCTCGAAAACCCTACAAGGCCAGTCAGGCGGTACTGGCAACGGTCACGCTCAGGATGGTACATCTTATGTGCCACCCGCACAAGAGCCAGTCCAGGGGCACTGGCAACGATCTCACTTGGCTTGCCGGGTCTTCTCACGCACAGCACATTTCCAAAGGTCTCGGTCAGTAGTCATCGCCTCGGTGAGGCCCAATGTTCGAAGGTCTTGCCTCACCACCTCAGCCCAGGTCTTCCTTAACTGTTAGGGAGTGGCACTTTTTCACGCAGCTATCCTCATTCATTCTCACCACATGTCCAAACCAGTGCAATCATCTCTCTTGCACACCACTACTGACGCTTCTTATGTTCAGCTTTTCTCTCAAGATACTTACACTCTGACGGGTATGCACATTTACATTACACATCCAGCGGAGCATACTGGCTTCATTCTTTGCGAGCTTACGCATGTCCTCAGCAGTCACAGCCCATCATACATCAAAATGAAGCTGGTCCTCTGTGGATCACATCCCTACTTCTCAACATAGTCACCGTTTCTCTCGTCACTGGAATAATGTTCGCCTCTCAAACCCTCTTTCGTGGCACCAAAGATATGATAGTTTGAAAGTGCTAAATTTGGCGAAACATTGCTATTGAGAGAAACGGTGACTATGTTGAGAAGTAGGGATGTGATCCACAGAGGACCAGCTTCATTTTGATGTATGATACATGTTCTTGCATTGGTAATTATAACTGTCCTGGTTTGAACATAAAACAGGTTCGAATATTTTGGCTGGATATAGCTGGTTTATATGCTAATGGGTTAAACTAGGCACAAATATTCTACTCATTCTTTGTTCAAACCAACCAGATCCAGCCTCTCACACCTATCATACAATATCAATCTAGAAATATTCAACCATATCACTGAAATGGATATTTAGGTCAATTTAGGGATGCCATATCAGGACATGTATTTGACATGGTAGCATGTTATACACAAGCTTTTATGGGATTTAGTTCTAGTTTATCCTTTCATAAGACCAGAAAGGACCAAAAGTCTAGTTTTCATAGCATTAAAAAGAAGAAAGATAAATTTCCATCTTTGCAGAATGTTAGTCTTCTAGTCTTTTAACACATAATATTCTTTTAAAAAAATGTTTCCATCAGACAATTAAGACTCTTTCTTGCAACAAAGAAACGAAAAGGATAAATAAATAAAAAAAAAACAAAAAACAATAACCCCAGCAGTGGGTTTAAACTTATCTACCCTTAAGGCAGTAAAACAATACCTTAATGACTCTACCATTTTATCTCTCTTTCTCAAATTATCATCATCATCATCATCATCATTATTTTTATTATTACTATCTTTGCTATTATCATCATCACCACCATTATTATTATTATTATTATTATTATTATTATTATTATGACTAATAATATTATTGTTATTATTATTATTATTATTATTATTATTATTATTATGACTACTAATATTATTGTTATTATCATTATTATTATTATTACTACTAATATTATTGTTATTATTATTATTATTATTATTACTATTATTATTATTATTACATTTTGTTTTGTTAGTAACTCAAATCCAAGCCTGATTAATGTAAAAAGCTACACACCCTTTGAAGAAAATCTTAGAGACAGCACGATCGGGATTGTTCTTAAGAAAGATGTGATAAAAAGATGTTTATCAATGCGTAGAAATTATTATTACAGCATTACTGTACTTTGTTCGTATATTTCATAAAAATTATGAAGCGAAATGTTAGTTAAAGTGATAACTAAGTTATTTTATCTTGAAGAAAAATAAATGGAGACAAAAGACAGCCTGGATGTTTCATGACAAAGGCTTAAAAATTGGTCAAAAGAATTTCATTGCAAGTTTGTTCTGACCTTTTGTTTTCAAGACAAAGGATTTGCATGTCTAATGCACAGATCATGAGATTAATGTATGAGCCAGACAGATATCAGAAGAGCAGTTAGTTGTAGTAGTAGCAGCAACAATGACAATAACAACCACAACAAGCTCACCACTACTACAAAATTTAGATACAAGTTGACTATAAGAAAACAATAAAATAAATACACTTCTTCATGTGTGTTATACATCATCATCATCATAATCATTGTCATCCCTGTTGTCGTCATCGTCATCATTATCATCATTGTTATCATCATCATCATCATCATCGTCATCCCTGTCATTGTCATCATCATCATCATTGTTGTCATCGTCAGTGTCATCATCATCATTGTCATCATCATCATTGTCATCATCATAATCATTGTCATCCCTGTTGTTGTCATCGTCATCATTACCATCACTGTTGTCGTCATCATCATCGTCATCCCTGTCATTGTCATCATTGTCATCATTATCATCACTTGTCATCATCATCGTCATCATCGTCATTGTCATCATCCATGTCATCATCAACATCATCGTCATCATCATCATCATCGTCGTTGTCATCATCATCATTGTCATGTTCATCATGTTCATCTTTTGGTTTCAGTCTACCAAATCCACTTGCAGGCTTAAGCTGGCCCAGGGCTCGAGTGGAAGATACGTGCCTAAGGTGCCATGCGGAGGCGGGGGGGGGGGTAACTGAACCCAGGACCTTATGGTTGGGAAGCAAGTTTCTAAACCACACAGCTACGCTAGTGCTGCTACAGCATGGCCATCATCCAAATACATTGAAACTAGTGAAAGGTATCAAATAAAAGCAGGATATATATTCTCCGCAACTCCCCCCACCCAGCAACAACATTCCTTAAGTACAACTGCATCTCTGTCACTCTGTGACTCCTTTGAAGAACTCCTCTTTCATCTGTATTTAATTAATCAATCAATCGATGCTCCTACCTCCAACTTTCACCACGACGATGACGACGACGACGACGACGAACACCACCACCACCATCATCATCACCACAACAACAACTACCTCTGCTTTCACCACCATCACCACCACGACAACAATCGCCTCCAACAGCCACTGTCACTGCCACCAATTCAGTCACCACCACCACCACAACAACAACAACAACAACAACAACAACCACCTCCACTGCCATCACCACCTCCATCACCAACACAACAACTTCCAACACTGTCACCACCGCTACCATCACTACTGCCACCACCACCACTACCACAACAACTACCACCACCATCACAGCAACAAGAAGAAGCACTTCCAACACTGTCACCACCACTGCCATCACTACTGCCACCACCACCACCACCACCACTACCACCACCACCAACAACAACTTCCAACACTGCCACCACTGCTACCACCACCACCACCACCACTGACACCACCACCACCACCACCACAGCAACAACAACAACTGCTTCCAACACCACCACCACCATTGATGCCACCACCATCACCACCACCACCACCACCAACACTGCCGCTGTCACTGCCACCACCACGAACATCACCAACATTAACACCACCACCGCCACCATCTTACAGCTGCTGCCAAGAAATTAGCTCTCCATAGAATTTGATATGCGCTGAGAGAATCGCTGCATATTCCCAAGATCTTCCTTTTGTTTTACTTTTCCTTTCTTTTCTTCACTCCGGGATGATCCGACGAGCAATATGGAACAAAGCTGGGTCTTCTCAATCAGGGCTGACCTCAGCGGTATGGGGGAGAGGGTAGGCGCAGGGATGGGGCAATGAGGGCTACCCAACAACAACAGCATACAAATGATTCAGTGGACAACAGGGGTGGTGGCGGGGGAGACCAATCTCTCTCTCTCTCTCTCTCTCTCCATTCCCTCCTCCTCCTTCCTCTCCTTATGTCTCCCCCCTGCTGCTACCACCACCACCACCACCACAACCACCACCATCACCACCACCACCACCACCACCACCACCACCACAACCACCACCATCTCCACCACCACCACCACCACCACAACCACCACCATCTCCACCACCACCACCACAACCACCACCACCACCACCACCACCACCACCACCACCACCACCACCATCACTACTTGGCTATGATCTGTAACAGACATGTCATAATGTTTGGATGTTTTTGTGAGGAAAGATAAATAGAGCCATTCTGGATCGTATCATAACCTAAATTTAATACACTAGCCATGTAAATTATGATATTACACACACACACACACACACACACACATATATATACATATACACATATATATAGATACATATGCATGCATGTGGCATTGCCAATATCTCTGTATTAGAGAGCGGCTTGCTGATAAATCAATCAATTTATTAAAACCTAGGGAATAGCGGAACAATCATCATCACCATTATCATCATCATCATCGTTATTATTATTATTATTATTATTATTGTTATTATCATTATTATTACTACGATTATAAACACGGCCAATTTTGTTAACATGGTAACCGTACAATTAATTTATCGATCCCAATCAAGATATTTTACCTTAATTGTTATGGAGATGAGGAGATGATTATAGCAATTAACCTACATAGGAGGCCATGCATACCAAAAGGAAACATTAAGCACCGTAAACAAAAGAATGAAGGCCAAACATTTTGCATTTGGTCATGGATATTCCTCTTCTCCTAATTATTATTATTAATAGTAATATTATCATTATGTATGTTGTTGTTGTTGTTATTGTTGCCATCATTACCCCCCCCCCCCCCCCCCCATCATCATCGTCGTCATCATCATCATCATCATCGTCGTCGTCATCATCATCATCATCATCATCATCGTCGTCGTCATCATCATCATCATCATCATCATCATCATCATCATCATCATCATCATCATCATCATCATCATCATCATCATCATCATTCTTAGGGCAATGGAATGTGAAAGAAATGGTAGTCCAGAAATGGACCAAATGCCTTAAGGCATCTGGTCTGGTACTTTTGCATCCTGGGTTCAAATGCTGCTGAGGTCAATTTTGCCTATTACCCCTCCAGGGCCAATGAAATATGCTACCGGCCAGCTATTAGAGTTAACATAATTGACTAAACCCCCCCCCCCTTGCACCACCACCACCACTGCTTGCAAATTTCAGGCTTTGTGCCTATATTAGAAACTTTTCCTCCTCCTCATCACCACCACCACCACTACTACTATGATTATCATTTTTATGCCCCCTCTTTCTCTTTCATGTGTTTCCATGGGTCGGGTGGAGTTCATTGAAATAGGATTTCCTTTCTGTCACTAAACCTCACCTTTTTTTTTTTTACCAAGCAAGGTAATATTTCCCCAAGGCCAGACATGTTTTTGCAGAATATTGGGAATGAATGACACTACTCATGTAACATTGAGACTGTGACATTAATCTACAACTACCACATGGTGTCAACACAAGGATAAACAAAAGAAACCAACAAACAAAGATAGAGAGATAGATAGATAGACAACTATACACACACACACACTCACACATTTCTTTGCGTCAGCTTTATTATTATTTTTATTTTAGTGTCCTTTGTCTGGAAATCTTTTTTTGTCACACACCTGTGACCTCTTCAGTGACTCTCCATCCCACAATATAACAATTAACAATATCTGTTTTAACACATGATTTCACATCAGGAATCTTTCAAAACAAACACACACATACACACAACACACCCCAGCACATATACATATAACACACTGTTCTAAGATGGTATGATCAACAAAAAAAAAAAGTACTCCATCTGGTGAGGGATAAATATTATTTTATAGACACAATACATGTTTTTATATATTACTAATAGTTTCATATGCTGAGAAATACCTCAAACATATTCATCAGGTACAAACCACATATCATAACAAACTAAATATATATATCATCATCATCATCGTTTAACGTCTGCTTTCCATGCTAGCATGGGTTGGACGATCTGACTGAGGACTGGTGAACCGGATGACTGCATCAGGCTCCAATCTGATCTGGCAGAGCTTCTACAGCTGGATGCTGTATATAACAGGCTTCTTTCAATTTCTGTCTACCAAATCCACTTACAAGAATTTGGTTGGGATAGGGATACAATAGAAGGACTGAACTTAACACCATTTGTTTCAGAAACAATCTTCTTAACCACACAGCCACACCTGTGTCTCTCTCTATATATATATACATATGTATGTGTGTGTGTGTGTGTGTATACACACATGCATTTTATGGAAGTGGATCCATAAAAGATTGAAGCGTATCAAAGTGAAGCCTGCACCTGTTATTGGTTTGACAGAATGATGCTAATCAGACAGCTAAGTAATCCATTATCATAGCACGAAATGCATTGATGAGTGGAAGTTCACTTTTGTTTGGTAACCTGCAACTCCATTAGTATTCAAAGACGAACGGACCCTTAAGTATGGTGTAAAAACATAAAAAATAAATGAATGGATTATTTGGTGCTGCTATAATTATTTTGTTAAGAGTCTTTATTGCGATGTGAACATGGTACAGTCAGTTGCGCAATATGTACAACATCCATATGATTATGTAAAATGTTATGCAGCTCTCAACTCATCAGGCTTACCAAATATACAAGTGAGCAGTGATACGTAGTCTAATTACTAGTAATTAGAACTATGGATTGCCTATGCTCTTCCACAGAAAGGAACACAGAAAGAAACAAGGAGAGAAAAAAAAGGACACACACACACACACAGGGTGTGATGGGTAAATTGTTGCCATTTTATATTTTTAATTTCATGCATGCACATTGTTTTTGAATATGTTGACCACACAGTATAGTAGGGACAGTTAGGCACCGTCTGTGAGAAAAACAGTACCACAACACAATTCATTCTGCCAAAACTTTGGAAACGACATGCTGTACTGCTTGGCATTTGTGCCAGAAGCTCCAATACGAATATTTCAGAGTGTTTGGGTGTCAATCTGAGGACATGTACCGAGAGTGATAAAAATCAAACATCCAGTCAACATGATGGTGTTTGGAGTGATCACTAGTAATGGTGACATTATACCTCCATTCACCTTCCTACATGGCCTCAGACTCAACACAGAGACTTACATCAAGTGCCTGGAGGAAGTAGAGCTGCTGTGGGTCAAGAGGGTGGCTGCTGGAAGACCCTATGTCTGGCAACAGGACTCTGCACCATGCCACACAATCAGGAGAACCCAGTCATGGCTGTCAGACAGTTTCTGCGACCACATCATCCTAGTATCTGGCCACCTAACTTGCCAGACTACAACCCCCTTGATTATTATATGTGGGGTACAGTTGAGCGAGAGACCAACAAAACACTTTGTAACACCAAAGATGAACTGAAGGCAAGGATTATGGCAGCATTCACCAACTTAAACAAGGAGACCGTCCAGAAGGGTTGCAGGAGATTCCGAAGTCGTCTGGAGGCCAAGGTTGAAGCCAATGGTGATTTAATTGAATAAATTTAGTCTTTAGTATTTCAAGATATTTTAATGTAATTTTGGTAAATATATCTATTAAAACGAGATGTCAGTGTTATTTTCAATTTTGCGTAATTTAGACGACAGTTTATTCACTGCATCCTGTATATATAAAACAATGGGAGCTAGCACAGTAATGTGTGCTAAGCATGTGATAACAAAATGAAGAGGTCTCTACGTAGCTGGAAATAGAGGTCTCTAGTCTGCTGGAAATAGCAGCTGAAACTACCTCCTCAAATCTCTCAAATAACACCTTTCTGTCATGAAAAATTCAATAAGGAAGGCCACATAGGATAATTTAATTTTAGCAGTACCCTCCTCCATCACCCCAAAATGAACAAACAAACAGGAAGGTCTTAATTGGAAAGCCTTTTATCATCGGTCTGCTCTATTCAGGGCTGACTTGGGAGTCTAAATAACAACAACAACAACAAGAACAACATCAAAATACATCAATCGAAGCTTGGTGAGGGATACAGATGTGGTATAAAACGGCACAATGCAGCGAACACACTCTCCTCACACAGTAACAAAAGCTGTAAACATTTACACAGTTTTATAAGGAGATGAAAGGAACACACGGTGTAGGGAGTTTAGAATAAATATAACAAATAAAAAAACAACAACAACAACAAAAATGATAATAATGACAATCATGAAAATGATGATGATGATAAAAATGGTGATGATGGTGATGATGATGATGACGATGGTAGTTATAATAGTGGAGGTGATGGTGATGATGATGATGAAGGTGATGATTGTGGTGGTGGAGGTGATGTGATGATGATGATGATGATGATAGTGAAAATGGTGATGATGACAATGATAATAAAAATAACAATGATAATGCTGATAAGTAAGATGATAATATTATTATTATTATTATTATTAATAATAATAATGAATAATAATAACAACAACACAACAAATTGAAAAAGGGGAATAGACTATGTAGAGGGGGAAATATTGATTTCTGGTTCTATTTTATAGAGGATCAACATAATTGGTGATTGAATCAATCCGACTATGTTATAGGTGTTTACATGTCGACATAGAGAGAAGTGGAGGGGTTAAGATGACCCTGATAGGGATTGAACTCAGAACCAAGATGGCTGAAACTAAATACTGTAATGTAATATAATGTTGTGTAATGATGCATTTAGTTCGGGAAATCTATGGTCTCTGGTCAGCTTTGATGTTCTAGGTATGTTAATGATATGAAAACATAATATAAGAGTGAAATGGAGATAGATAGGTAGATAGATAGGTAGATAGATAGATAGATAGATAGATAGAGAAAAGGAGAGAGAGAGAGAGAGAGAGAGAAAGAGAGAGAGAAAGAGAGAGAGAAAGAGAGAGGAGAAAGAGAGAAAGAGAGGGAAAGATATATATATATATGTGTTGTTATGAATATATATATATATATATATATATATATACTTAAGTACATATACAAAGGGACAGACAGACAGATAGATAGATAGATAGATAGACAGACAGACAGACAGACAGATAGATAGATAGACAGACAGACAGACAGACAGATAGATAGATAGATAGACAGACAGACAGACAGACAGATAGATAGACAGACAGACAGACAGACAGATAGATAGACAGACAGACAGACAGACAGACAGATAGATAGATAGATAGATAGATAGATACATACATACATAGACAGACTGACAGATAGAGAGATAGATAGATAGATGCATAGATAAATAGACAGACAGACACAGATAGATAGATAGATAGATAGACACAGATAGATAGATAGATAGATTTATAGACACAAATAGATAGATAGATAGATAGATAGATATACAGTTAGATATATAGATATAAATATATATACATAATATACACATATGTAGATATTCGCACATATATACATACCTATACATACAAGGGAGTGCTGGAAAATTCCTGACTTTAAAGATATCATGAAAGGCCTAACGTTCTGAGTTCTTTTGCAGAGTTTAGAAAAACTGAAGGATTGCTGCAAGAGGAATATGTTGAATAAAATCATAATTAACTGATCTTCCTGTATTTTCTCTTATTCAAGCCCAGGAACTTTTAAGCACCCCCCCCCCTACTTATTTATACAAACATACACACAGATACAACCAAACTAATACATAAATGCGTATATATACAGACATGGTCATCTCAAAGATTAGGAATGCATCAGCATTTTTATGAAATTGTGCTAAGTGACTATGGAAGTTACTATCTGCAAAAAAACTACATGTGTGTACTCTTTGTGTATTGAGTACTCTTTCCTTTATTTATTTGCACACATATTCATATGTGCATTTATGTGTGTGAGAGAGAGAGAGAGAGAAAGAGAGACAGATAGAAAGAAAGAGAGAGATAGATAGATAGATAGATAGATAGATAGATAGATAGATAGATAGAGAGAGAGAGAGAGAGAGAGAGAGAGAGAGAGAGAGAGAGAGAAGAGAGAGAGAGAGAGAGAGAGAGAGAGAGAGAGAGAGAGAGAGAGAGAGAGAGAGAGAGAGAGAGGGAGAACTAGATGCAAGTCTTGCTGAGATCAAATTTGTTTATGTAAACGAACAATTAAAAAGATGTATCTGTTATTGATTTGCTAATTTGGTGTCTTGGAATGGTTGTTATATACAATTATGATGGAAATTTTTTATTTAATAATTACATGCACTTTAAAACAAGTTCTTTTTCATACTTTCATACATACAAGGTGGTCTCCAGCATTTTCTGCTGTGTGTGTGCATGTGTGTGTGTGTGTGTTTTGTAATATGGTTTCCTTCAGAGAAGAAAGAAAACACCAATTACGACTGACTTATTTTAGATCATAAGTGTTGGAGATTCTTGACTTCATAGCATATTTTTAGGTCATGAGGTCAGTAATGATTGGCGCAGGAGTGGCTGTGTGGTAAGTAGCTTGCTTACCAGCCACATGGTTCTGGGTTCAGTCCCACTGCATGGCACCTTGGGCAAGTGTCTTCTACTATAGCCTTGGGCCGACCAAAGCCTTGTGAGTAGATTTGGTCGACGGAAACTGAAAGATGCCTGTCGTATATATATATATATATATATATATATATATATATATATATATATGTGTGTGTGTGTGTGTGTGTGTGTGTGTGTGTGTGTGTGTGTGTGTGTGTGTGTGCGTGTATATGTTTGTGTGTCTGTGTTTGTCCCCCCAACTTCACTTGACAACCGATGCTGGTGTCTTTATGTCCCCGTAAGCTAGTGGTTCGGCAAAAAGAGACCGATAGAATAAGTACTAGGCTTACAAAGAATAAGTCCTGGGGTCGATTTGCTCGACTAAAAGGCAGTGCCCCAGCATGGCCGCAGTCAAATGACTGAAACAAGTAACAAAAAAAAAAAAAAGAGTAAAGAGTTGGTGGCTAAAGAAGAAAGAAACCACAGATCCTGATGTGCTGGCAGTAGGGAGCAGCAGCATGGCAGGGTCTTGGGTTCCATTCAGAACAAGCACCTGACCATTTCCAACAGAGAGGACATATTTCCCTCTCAGATTCACACACTTATTACAGCGGTCCTTCAGTTTTTCTAAGCCCTGTAAAAGAACACAGAAGGTTGGGCCTCCAACCAGGCAACCAGGCCTTTCATGATACCCTTAAAACCAGGAACTTTTTAGTACCCCCTCACATATGTATGTATGTGTGTGTGTGTGTGTGTGTGTGTGTGTGTGTGTGTGTGTGTGTGTGTGTACTCTCGTCTTGACATCATCTGATGATTGTGAACAAGCATCATTGTCATACAAGCAATGTTGTTCCTTTGTGGTCTTCCATGAAAAAACCCTTCTGGTGATGGTGAAATATTACCTCTACTTGGAAACAAGCGAGGGCTAGCAACATGAAGGGCATCCAGCTGTAGAAAATCTGCCTCGAAAAAATTCCCGCCTGACCAATGCTAACATGGTAAAGGAGCCATTAAAATGATGACTATGATGATGAGGATGATGATGATGATCATGAGGATGATGTTGATAATGATGGTGATGATGATAATGCCACTTGCTCTAATCAAACACAAACGAATATGATGGCCAAATGAACTTCTTAAGCACATGTTGATGCCATTATAGTTAGGAAAAGGGCTAATACAAAACTTGATCCAATTAATTGCCAGGCAT
>NC_142942.1:14063043-14070543 GCF_046866305.1 Octopus bimaculoides | reverse complement strand
ATGTTGAGGTGGTTTGGCCACATGGAGAGGATGGATGGAGAGCGGATGGTAAGGAAGGTGATGAAGGCTGAAGTGGTAGGCAGCAGAACCAGAGGCAGACCTCGGTTTATATGGATGGATGGAGTGAGGAAAGCTTTGGTGGTTAGAGGTGTTGGAGTGAGAGAGGCAAGAGAGTTTATAAATGATAAGGAAGGCTTGGAGAGTGTTTGTGGACGGATGAGTGAATTTGATGTTGCTCAAAGGGGTACTGAACCAGCATGAAACAGCGGGGGTAAACCAGCACATGCTGTCGGGCCCTGCTGCTGATATTAGGGGTTGCGTTCTATACCTTGACCCGAGCATAGAACAGGGTTCGCCACTTTGATCTGGGAAATGAATGTGTGTGTCTTGGTGTGTGTGTCTTGCTGTGACTATCCACTGCTAAAAAAAAAATGGGGAATAAACCTAGGTATATGATGATGGTGATTATTCATTTCAGCCACTGGACAGCGGTCATACTGGAGCGCTACCATGAAGAGTTTAAGTTTAGTCATACAAATCAACCTGTAGTACTGATTTTATAAATTTTGGTACTTATTCAATAGGTCTCTGTTTCAATGCATTAAAGTCGTGTGAACGAAAATTAATCAGGAGTGGCTGTATGCTAAGTAGCTTGCTTACCAACCACATGGTTCTAGGTTCAGTCCTGCTGCATAGCAGCTTGGGCAAGAGTCTTCTACTATAGCCTTTTTTTTTTTTTTTTTAACATCCTTTCATGAAAATTGTTCAAACTGAAATTCTTGAGCAACACCATTTTTCCATTCGAGTCAATATAGAATTACTGATAGTATTTATGGAATTTTGATCTACTGTCATGTGACTTAGTCAACCCTGTATATACACACACACACACACACACACACACACATATCAGACAATGCTTCATGCAAACTTGACAACTCTAATTAATTAATTCATGTATGTATGTGTATATGTATGTATATCTCTTATCTTTTTACTGGTTTCATCCAGAGGCTGAGACCATGCTGGAGCACTGCTTTTCAGTGTGTTTGGGTATCATTTTCTGTGCAGTTAGACGGAACTGCTCTGCTTTGTGCCTCCCACTGCAATACGGGTTCATCTGGTGTCTCAGATAAAAACTTACCCAGAAGCTCATTGAAGAACTCCACATCTGCACTTCGTAAATCCCTAAGCTTGTTTTTGGTAGAATGCTGAAAACTTGAGCAACTTTGAAACCCAAGCTGTTACAGTACTGTGTATATTTACATCTCTCTCTCTCTCTATATATATATATATATGTGTGTATATGTATATATATGTATATATTTGTATATATGCATATATATGTAAATGTATATATATATATATATATATATATATATATATATATATATATGTATCTATCTATGTATATATATATATATCTATATATATGTATATGTATATATATATGTGTATATATATATATGTATATATATATCACTCTCAGCCTGACATGAAACAGCTACATTTGCATACTGTTTAATATGTAATAGAGAAATATCAGTGCAATTTGATATTAAACTACAACTAATTGGTTTTGATACTGGTTCTTATCAACCTCATATATAATTATTTATATCTATATTTCAGGAAAAGGAAAACCAAAGAAAAACATCAAAAAAGAAAAGAAAAAGAATTAAAAAAAAAAAAAAAAGGCATAACTGATAAAAATCTTTATGACATTTCCAGCAACTACAAATATAAAACTATATTTGAAAGGATAATGGATTGTTTGTCTGAAGAGAGTTGGGCTGAGAGTTTTTGTTGTTGTTTAGACCCCGAGTAAGCACTGATTAAAGTAAACCTATGATACGATCAGAAAGTATTTCCAGCTGTGTCTGTGTGGTAAAGAAGCTTGCTTTTCAATCATGTAATCTTGAGTTCAATTCCATTGCATGGCTTAAAAAAAATAAGTCCTGGGGGTCGATTTGCTCAACTAAAAACCCTTCCAGGTAAGTGCTCCAGCATGGCCACAATCAAATGACTGAAACAGGTAAATGAATATATATATATATATATATATATACACACACACACACACACATCAAGAAAATAGGGTGCTGCAAAGTAGAACATGCAACCAAAATCAGGGTCAGTTGTAGACTCCCCAATCCATTCTGGTATCCAGCAGTGTATGATGCAGGGCACAAATCTCAGGATGATGAGGTACAGTGCATGATTGCCTAATGTCTCTACTAACATTATGTAATTACTTCAGCAGTTTATTGAAACACATGTACGTCCTATAAAGCTTTGAATACCACACCTTTTCCTGCTTATTTTCTCTATATGTGTGTGTATGTGTGTTTATGGTAAAATAAAGAAAGCAAGCAATGGATGTCAAATGATGATGATGATGATGAAGGAAAACTAGCTGTGATTTGAAACTTACCAATCAAGTTCTAATAAATTATTAATTACTAGAAATCATTAACACAGTAAACTGTGAGTCGCAATCTTTTTGGCTTTGTGGCACACTGGAGATTGAATGAAAAAGAATTCCTGACACACTTTGTAGGGAAAATTAAATATTACTGGCAGATGGTGGTGATGGTGGTGGCAGCGATTACGACAGTGATGATGATGATAGTAATAGTGGTGATGATGCTGATGATGATCATGATAGTGAAGATGGTGGTGGTGGTGATGATGCTGATGATGGTAATAATGATTATTATGTTGATGGTGGTGGTGATGATAGTGGAGATGATGATGATGATTATAGGGCTGATGATAATGGTGATAATAATGGTGATGATGAATATTATGGTTATGATGATCATGATGATGGTGTAGTGATGATAATGGTGATGATGATGATGGTGGTGATGTTGATGATGATGATGATGATGATGGTCATGATGATGATGATGACGATGAGGATAATGGTGATGTTGATGATGCTGATGTTGATGGTGATGATGATGATGACAGCAATGACATAGCGACCAACTACAACTGCACAACGCAACACGGATTTCTTGGCGATGAATATCAAACATGAAACTTGCAATGTACAACAAACAATTTCAGCAAAATTTGTCAAAAACTGAAGAATTCGCAAAACAAACTCAATAAAGTATACTCACTTTTATAGCTGTGACACAGTAGTCTCCTTGAAAATAAGGGTAATTCATTTGGTGTCGAATACCGTCAAAACACTGACGAATATTTTCCAAGATTTTCTGGCGGACACTTTCCATATCAAAAAGGCATAGAGCAGAATGTCTTGATGTAGCGCTACTAAATACACCCATTAAAAGGGTTATGTTCTGCTTATTTAATCCTTTTTGGAAATGATATTTAGAATAGGTTGTATGAATAATAGACGCTGCTCGTAGAATGCTATAATTCCCATGTTTACCATGGCAATGGAGTGGAGCGTCTACAAATGAATTTAAATCTGTATCATTTTCACAGAATTGAATTATTTTTGATTCATTGAAATTATCTGTAGAATGAACTGTTAGAAAATAGCTGTAGTCTGAATCACTAAAGCCTGTAATATACTGCAGGTCAACATTTTTTCTAAATTTATCACTGTATCTGATAGAAGCAAGTTTCTTCCAGTTCTTTTTGTGGAACACTCGCCAAATGGATATATCTTCCAGCAGATCACTCCGAGTGTAACTGGTCGCGAGATATAAGATGCCACTTTTATGAGTGATGAACGCAACAGTAGATGCATTTCTTTGGTTTGCAGCCATAGGTTGGTTAATATCTGTAGAAATGGAAATATTTTCTAAGTTTCTAACATGGCAGGAGCCTTGAAATATACTGCCACATGATATCAACTTGTTTTCTTGATTTAAAAGAAGTACTTTATTGTAATTTTTAGTCAATGAAAGTTTCATTCCGCACTGTGTTTCTCGGACAGGTAACGCACACTTAGGATTGTCATTTTTTGGACCTGTTATGGTTTCTTCAGTCATATTCAAGCTTAAATCCAGTTGATATATTCTGTTCATAGCTCCTATATACAAGAAACCCTCTCTTGTATTTATCACCATGTGATTCAGTGGATTGGAAAAGTTTTGTGATACCAAGGTCACGGAAGAAACCTCGATCCAACAAAGAAGGAAAACTGCTGTCCATAAATGGAGCATTTTATAAATTGATGGCATCTATCCAACATTAGACGGATAATGGATGTATAAATTGAAATGTTTCCTGTTCATGGGGAAGGACTGGGCCATTGTTTAGATGATCTAATTTCAAAGAAATTAGATTTTCTAAATATTATTTATTTTAGTCTTGTCTTTTTCAGGTACATTTTGTAGTCAAACCTAGAGAAAAACAAGAGGAAAAAAATTAATTAGAGTCATACAAAGAAGTATTGATTGAAATATAGTTATGTACAGTCATATTTAACATGTTCATTGGGTTGAATGCGAGCACATCCCCCCACTAAAATTTCTTTTGCTGGTAGTAGTGGGGGGGATGCTTGTACACATCCTCCTGAAAAACTTTGTCACCAAATTGAATGAGTGGAGAAACATTTTTGGACTGATTTGAAACATTACTTATCCATTATTGAATTTAGCTGATTTGACAGATGTATGAATAATCTTCTTAATAATAATAATAATAATAATAATAATAATAATAATAATAATAATAATAATAATAATAATAATAATAATAGTACGTGGAATAAATAGGGGCTGCAATAAGGGTGGAGCACTTGCAGAAAACAACACTGCTTGGAACTGCTCGAATACTCTGGAAGGTGCTTGAAAAATAAGGGGTGTTACCTTAGTTCACTGGTAGTGAACAGCTGACACCATAGTACATCTCCAGCGTTAGAAGCTGTGCAAAGGCAATAATAATAATAATAATTATTATTATTATTATTATTATTATCGTTATCATTTTCCGATTGACTTACATTTTATTTCATCTTCTGACTGAGTTTCAACCAGAAGCCTAAGACATATATATATATATATATATATATATATATATATATATATATATATATATATATGAGAAATTTCCTGAGAATATGGGTGGTTGATGTCAATACAACTTTTTGCGTCTCATAGACTGTTGGTTTCCTGGGATCTGGTCAAAACATTTGTCAGTACCTTTCTTGATTACACTTGTGTTTGCTTTGTTATTAAAGTTGAAAAAAAAATCGACCTTATTTATAAAAAAATTTGGATCTTGGTTTGCAACCCCTAAACAGATTTTATTCCTGCACTTCTGAATATGTTTTGAACATGGAAAGACAATACAGGGTACACGTTGACTCCAAAGAAGAAACTCTCTTTATAGACAATATGGGTGCAAACACACCACCAGGCCGATCAATGACATCATTGGACTACAGGAAGCACATTTCTGTACTATTATGCTTCAGCAGTTATGTATACTGAGCTGTCATTTATGGCTGCTAAGAGCTGGTTGCTCTTATATTAGAATAGCAAACAGTACATTTGCTGACATGCAAAAAAAGCTTTGTCAAACTGGAATGAATTAATTAGATGGCACACTAAGCAACATTCAATGAAACATAATTATGCATAATCATATTTAACATCGTCATGTATGTTTAGACATGGAAAAACAATATGCTGAACAAGCTGTCGTTCCATGTCTGAATGTACAAGAAATTAGAACATAAAAGTTAATTGATTTATGAAAGAAAAACTGAATAAATATTACAATTTCTTAAACCTTTTTTTTATTGTGGAAATCAGATATGTCCATTTGAAATTCCCTTAACTGCAGGAAGTAGTTTTATACAGCAATCTATCTTTTGTTGAAGAATGTCATGTTTGGAACTATTTTTTGTTTAGATCTGTCAAGTTTAATGAGGTAACATGTCTCAGAAAACACCAAATCTATTTTTTTGGCAGATATATAGCACCATTACTCGAATAACCATGAAATTTAATTTCATAGTTAAAGGATCAAGTAAATAATCCTTTCTGCTAAAGGCACAAGACCTAAAATTTTGGGGGAGGGGACTAGTTGATTACAATGACCCCACTGTTTCATTGGTACTTAATTTATTGACCCCAAAAGGATGAAAGGCAAAGCTGACCTCAGTGGAATTTGAACTCAGAACACGAGGGACAGATGAAACGCTGCTAAGCAGCTTGCCTGAGATGCTAACACTGACCTGAATAATAATAATAATAATAATAATAATGACAAATGCCTTAGGAATGAGAACTCAGGTTCAAAATTTCCCCCAAGACACCTGATGAAGGCTGGAGGGTATATCAGCCGAAATGTTGGGTTAACAACAAACAAGATGAGAAGAAATATCCGTCAAATGTAAATAACGTAAATAAAGACAGTGTGGCAAGAAAAGAGTCCTTTAGTCACTCCATGGTGGGCTTGAATGAGCTTTGATAAGAAACTGTAACAAACTATGCCTTGATATCAACCATCACCAAATGATAAATCATTACTGCTATCTTGATACTATCAACTTCTTTATATTGAATTTCGTACAATAAATTCTACAGTCAAACTGGATCTGAAAGCAAGTATACAGTCAGAAATTCCGCTCCGTAATAACAATAAGAGATAACACTGAATTTGAAGCTGATGGATGCTTGTTCTAGTCTACAAGGTTATCGTTTGGTGCTAATATGCCATAAGGACCTTTCTGAGTTATAGATAGTAAAATCGCTGACAATAGCATCAAAGGAGATCACTCTTAGCCTGAAGGTGTTATTGTCATTGACAAAACTATTACAGAGTGTAATATAAACTTGGATTACGATAATTCAGCGACTAAGAGTCTTGGTATGAAATTCATTATGTTGAACAGTATTGAGCTGGCAGAACCATTAGCACAGGAGTGGCTGTGTGGTAAGTAGCTTGCTTACCAACCACATGGTTCTGGGTTCAGTCCCGCTGCATGGCACCTCGGGCAAGTGTCTTCTACTATAGCCTTGGGCCGATCAAAGCCTTGTGAGTGGATTTGGTAGACGGAAGCTGAAAGAAGCCTGTCGTATATATATGTATGTATATATATATATATATATATATATATATATATATATATATATATATATATATATATATATCTTAAAAGATAGAGCTCAAAATCGATGCAATGAAGATACTTTATTGCAGCAACAATTATAATAGCAGAAACAACAACAATAAGCCAAACCTATGCACACACACACACACATATATATACATATATATATATATATATATATATATATGTATGTGTGTGTAATTTGTTTGTGTGTGTAATTTGTTTGTGTGTCTGTGTTTGTCCCCCCAACATCGCTTGACAACTGATGCTGGTGTGTTTACGTCCCCGTAACTTAGCGGTTCGGCGAAAGAGACCGATAGAATAAGTACTAGGCTTACAAAGAATAAGTCCTAGGGTCGATTTGCTCGACTAAAGGCGGTGCTCCAGCATGGTCGCAGTCAAATGGCTGAAACAAGTAAAAGAGTAAAATGCTTAACAGCATTTCTTTTGGT
>NC_142942.1:14045543-14060543 GCF_046866305.1 Octopus bimaculoides | reverse complement strand
GTCAATATGATGAGCCAGAGAAGAAGGCCATTAAATGGTGACTTGAAATGCTACGGGCAGCAGTCAAATAGCAGCACAAATTGGACTTCACCATCTGAAAATGGAGTATCAGGACCACTTCCACACTCCGCCTCAGATAACAGCCACCCTCCAATCGCCGCACCTCACCCGGTGCCACTCATGGACAATTTTTTTCCCAATTAAATCACAACGGTGAGGGTACAAATAATTACTGTAAATTACTAATTATGCAATTATTATTAATTATTGCAATTATTAATTACTGTGTTTGTGAATAGCCCACAATTTGCAATAATAGAGCAATAATTATTATTACAGCGATGATCGGAGAATATAAATTGTATTATTGGATAATTCTTTTCATTGGGTAATGAATAAAAACATGAAAATAAATCTCTAATTAGTTTTAATAGTATTTATTTGCAACATCATAATTATGTTTCTTCTTAATTGTCTCTTAATTGGGGAAATTGCCCAGAGAGAAATTATCCGTGGGCTAGTTTGTTTGTTGTCCTACGAGGGAAAAATTATCCAGGGGCAATAGGGACAATTAGCCAAGGGGTGCAATTTGGTCCATTTGAATTTTAAAAAGGACATGTTGGAGAATGCAGGCTGGGGTCGGCCGTGGCCGGATTGTCTTTGATCACAAGTCCGCTAGATCAAGACTAACCTGAAGGTTAACTACAACAACAACAACAACACTATAAAGATGAACCAAAGAGGGGAAATCTCTCAGTCAATCAGAGACACACTGTGGCCCATGGGACATTCTGAATGGCATTAATGAGAAATTACTTTTACTGGTGTGACTCCTCTGATAATGAGCCATGTCTTCATGTGGCCTGTTTCGCAAAAATGGTTGCTCATGTTTGCTCTAAGTGGCTGACCTGCTAAAAATAACAGCCATATCTTCCTCAAATCACACTCTAAAGGTGTTCTATGCAAGGAGATGAGGGATTAGACTACTGACAAGAATGGCCCCGGGTGGGTTCTTGTAGAAGAGCTACATGGGTGTTCACATTTAGAAAAGAGGGTGAGAACATAAAATGACAATGATGGTAATACTTGTCATGATGATGATGATGATGATGATGATATGACATAGACACAAGTCTGCAAAACCTAGAGGATGAGTATACAATACTCTTTTCTGTTCTAAGCACAAGGCCCGAAATGTTTTGGAGAAGACACCAGTCAATTAGATTGACTCAGTACACAGCTGGTATTTAATGTATCGACTCCAAAAGGATGAAAGGCAAAGTCAACCTTGGTGGAATTTGAACTCAGAACGTAAAGACAGACAAAATACCGCTAAGCATTTCGCCCGTCGTGCAAAAGATTCTGCCAGCTCGCTGCCTTAACGAGTATACAATATTATATATGACCTCAATATGTTACTGGTACTTATTTTAATCATGGAACAATGAAAGGAAAGGTCAGTAGTAAAGATATTTTTTTCTCTTTTTTTTTTTTGCAATTATTTATATTTATGCTAAATTAATTTCATTACCTTCTCGTAAAAACGGCTAATGTCAGTCGGCAACAGCGCATATAAGTCATCTAAATTCAGACTTCATTGATGGCAAGATTAAACCATATCTGAAAATGTAAAAGAAAGGAATAAAAGAATTACTAAATGCCAGTCAAATAGTGTAAAGATACAAATATATGTATTCGGATTAGGATGGCTAAGTGGGTAAAGTATAAGACTACTTTCTCATAAGTTGTGAGTTCAAGTCCACAGCAAGGTATTTGCTGTGTTTAGAACAGAAGCACTTTAGTCTAAATTGCCACAGCTCATCCAGTTCAGTGACTCTCAGTCATTTGTAGCTCAAATCCTACCTTGGACTGTGGCCATGCTGGGGTACTGCTTTGAAGAATTGTAGGTAAACAAACCAACCCAAGTATTCATTTTAAAGTCTGGTACTTACTCTATCAGTATCTTTAGCTGAACTGTTAAGTTATAGAGATGTAAACAAACCAATACTGGTTGTTAAGCAGTACCAGGATATAAACATAAAATGAGATATATATATACACACACATTCAGTTAAGCATCTATCTATCTATCTATCTATCTATCTATATATATTAAAAACGTAAAATTAAAACAGAACACAAAGGATTCCACGGTACATGTGTTTCAAGCTTTATACACAAACAGTTGTTGCATCATTATATGGGTATATAATTGATAGACAGGATGGTATAAAACTATCTTCAGCCGCAAAATATATATATATATACACATATACACACGGTGGGCTTCTTTCAGTTTATGTCTACCAAATCCACCCACAAGTCTTTGGCCAGCCTGGAGCTATAGTAGAAGACACTTATTGAAAGTGCCATGCAGTGGGACTGAACCAGAAACTATGCGGTTGCAAAATGAGCTTCTTAACCACACAGTCACACTGGCATAATTAACAATATAATTATCTGGAGAAGCCCCAAATCAATGTTAGACATTAGCATTACAATGATATAAAATAATAACAATGAAAAAAACCTCCCCAAAAACCTGCAAAATTTTCTTCAGTACATTCAATATTCATAAACATCTCGTTATATTAACACCTGAAAATTAATCTGCTGTTTGACAATTTTGCTTTTCTGCACCTCCACTATATGAGCATATTAGGGATACTAAAGATATTCCCATTTATATAGACAGCTTCATATATTTCAATAACATTTTAACAAAAAAGAAAAAGAAAAGATTATCTACATATCTCCCAAATAAATACATAAAAATCTCGTATCAGCCCCACCACTCCAAATTTATCTGCTTTTTAACAATTCTGCTTTTCCGCCTCATCTGTATGAATGCATTAAATATAATAAATATATTCATATTTTGAAAAATTGCTGGCAGGAAATGAGCACAATAATATATGTTAATATATAATGGTAATTATGAAAATAGATGAAGATAAATGTTCAGTTTTATATACATAATTACTTGTGACAAATTTTATTTAATGGGATTAATTGAATATAAGGCATGTTCATCTTTACCGTTTAATAAATATTAAAATATACACAGTTATGCATGAGCATATATATATATATATATATATATATATATATATATATATATATATATATATATATATATATATGTAATTATGTGTATTTCTTCTATCTTAATGAATAAAAATTCTTCTGATAGAATAAATGAGTTAATAGAAACCAATGTAGCAAAGAACACAAAATAACTGTGGTTTAGTTCCTGTTTTTAAGGCAGGAACTCCTTGAAATTTTGGGTATTTGAGTATATTTAAGAATTTAAGGATTGGAGAAAACGCATGTTATAATTGCATACTTTATTCCAATTATAACATGCGTTTTCTCCAATCCTTAAATTCTTAAATATATATATATATGTATATATATATGCTTAACAACATTTTGTCTGTCTTTAAGTTCTGAGTTCAAATTCCGCTGAGATCAACTTTGCCTTTCATCCATTTTGGGATTCAAGACGAGACCATTTGTGGACAGAGAAGGTACAAAGATGAAAACGGACACGACAAAATGTGGACATGGGCATATGGCATAGTGGTTAAGAGCGCAGGCTACTAACCCCAAGATTCTGAGTTTGATTCCAGGCACTGACCTGAATAATAACAACAACAACAACAACACCACCAAAAAATACCTTAGGAATGAGAACCCAGGTTTGAAATTTCCTCAAGACACCTGATGAAGGCTGGAGGGTATATCAGCCGAAACGTTGTGTTAAAAACAAAACCAGATGAGGACAAATATATGTAAGAACATTGCTGTTCAATGGAGTATCAAACTTGAGTCTTGAGAAAGGAATTCAGTTAGATAATCTGTGTGCTTTGTGTACCTGCATGGGATACATTTAATGTAGATATGTGGTTTTAATTAGTTTTAATTTAGATCACTTTAAAATAGGAAGTTTATATCCTAATGAACCACAGGTAATCTTAGTTGGGTTTGTATCAAAAGGGTTAAATTTCTCCTCATATATCCTACCTGCACATGGGAGAAAATGGGTCCTCCAAAACCCAGCTAATGGTTATAGGGTCCCAATGTTAGTGCTAGAGAAATGTGTCGATAAGAGCAAGAACTTAGTAAGATCAAGCACAGTATGGAACAAATGCTTTGACAAAAAAGGAAAAACAACAAAAGCAAAAACACATACGTAAACACACACACATTTAATTAATTAAATCTTATTATTGTAAGATTTAATTATTATTATAAATAAATCTTTATTATTAGAAGATTTATTTATTTCTTATAATTAAATCTTATTAGATGATTTATTTATTTACCATAATTAAATCTTATTATAAGATTTCATTATTGAAAACAGTAGAAAACAGAATCATTTGTGCACTAGACTAAAAAAAAAAAATAATAAAAATTGTGGCTTTCAATTACATGCCTTTACATTCTGAGTTCAAATCCTACAAGGGTCAACTACAGTAAAGCGGAACATGGCTCTATGCTAGGAGATGAGGTGTTAACGTATGAAAGTTTCTTGCTGTGGAGGAGACACCTGGCTACTCGCAGTATACAAGAATGGATGTGAGTTCTTGAGGGGGAGCTGACTGAAAATTTTAAGATGAAGACTGGCCCTGCCTGGTGGTCAGGATTAACCTGCAAGATTCCTGTGCTGGTGCCATGTAAAAAGCACCCATGCGACGCCACATGAAAGTGCCATATGTGGTGCCATGTAAAAGCACCCAGCACACTCTGTAAAGTCCTTGTTGTTAGGAAGGGCATCCAGCCATTGAAACACTGCCAAAGTAGTTGAAGTCTGGTGCAGCTCTTCAGTTTGTTAGCTCTGATCAAGCTGTCCAACCCATGTTGGCATGGACAACAGAATATTAAATGATGATGATATAAGAGAAAAGAAATACTAAATATTCTGTGTAGTTTCTTCTTTACTCTTTGATTTAGCATTCAAACCTCTAATCCTGCCCTTAACTTAACCCTTTAGCATTCAGATTATTTTGTCAAACGAAACACTCATTTATTCACATTGTTTTGAATTAATCATGCGTTATTTCTTCTGTGTCCTTAACCCTTACACATTCAAATTTCTTTATCAAGTGTATGTTAAATGGAAAGCCTCCTCTTAACCCTTTCACATCCGGATTATTCTGTCAAATGTAATGTTTGTTTATTCACACTGTTTTGAATTAAACACACTTTATCTTATAGCTTTGAGATGTCAACGATGGAATTGTTTATTTTTAGAATGATGTTGTTGGGTACGTGTGAGAGGTTTGATCTGGCTGGTTTGAATATAAAACAAGATATTTGAGCTGGATATGACTGGTTTTAAATACCAAAGGATCGATGTAGAAAGGAATGTCGTCCGTACAAAAGCTGACCATCAGAAGCATGTCATATGTATGAATAAATTATTTTGAAAATGGCAAATGTCATTTTTGTCTTTTTCTATAAAATAAATTTTTATTAAATTTTATTCACAACAGACACCTTATCTTGTAGAACCCAAAGATATTTTCATGGAAGCTTTGTGGTTCCTCAGAATCTACTTTTAGAAAAACTGGTATGTCTGTCTTAATGAAGAATTATATGAATTTGAGGATTTTTGTGGTGTCTGTGTTGACAAGAGTCAGTACAGTTAATACTATATAATAATTTCTTCATATATACCTAGGCCTATTCCCCATTTTTTAGGAGGGGATGGCCACAACAAGACACACACCAGTCATTCCATTCATTTCCTAGCTCAAAGAGGCGAGCCCCGTTCTATGCTCGAGTCAAGACATAGAACACAACCCCCAATATCAGCAGTGGGGCCTGACAGCATATGCTGGTTTACCCCCACAGCATCATGAGTACGAAGGTTGGTTAAAGAGGTGTTGGATGTAACACCAAGAGTTAGCACATCATCATCATCATTTAATGTCTGCTTTCCTATGTTTCCATGGGTCAGATGGAATTTGCTGAGGCAAATTTTCTACAGCTGGATGCCTTTCCTGTTGCCAACTTTCACCTAGTCACAGGAAGAGCATCCACATAAGGTAAAACTTACTCATGGCCAGGCATGTTTTTGCAGAATATTGGAAAAGAATGACACTGCTTGTTGGACAGTGACACTCATTTACATGGCAAGTTCACTGTACTCCTTTCATTCTATGTATATATGTATATATATATACATTGGACTTCTTAAAGTTTATATATATATATATATATATATATATATATATATATATATATATATATATATATATATATATATATATATATTGGACTTCTTAAAGTTTTCACCTGCCAAATTTATTCAAGGTTTTGGTCAGCCTGGGGCTATAGGAAAAGATATTGGCTAAGGTGCCATGCAGTGGGAGTGAACTTGAAACCATTTGGTTGAGAAGCAAACCTCTGAACCAAAGTCATTAATAAAAATGAGGTTATGTCACTTAGATTGATGCCAGAAGAGGAAATATTTAATTTTCTTTTGACAGAACACTACATCAAAGGATAGAATATTCTCATATTCTAGCATTCTTTGATGAAGAACTAACTCTTCCTGAAGAAATGACAGATATATTTCTCTCTTCACAGCTCTTTGATGAAGGATTGTAATCCAAAACGTCAGACTTCACTTTGTTATCGCAGCAAAATAATTTATTCTACATTGTTTAATGTTTCTACTTACTATTTACTGACACAGATCATCAAAAGTTTAGAAAAAAAAAAAAAAAGAAAAAGATGTTAGATTTATGTAAGATGAGGAAATAATTAATGTATTTTTCTTGGCAGAACACTATCTCAGAGAATAGTATATTCTCATATTCTGTCATTCTTTGATGGAAGAGTTTTTGCCTGACGGCAGAAATATTTCCTCTTTCCATCGCAAACTAAACATACCAGAGTGACTAAATCTGTTGCATTATTTCCTTTCATCTGGGCAGTGGGGTGTTGGGGGTGTTGGGAGGAATCAAAGAATCTGTTGAGCACCAGACTAAATGCCTCACAGCAATTAATTACCAACTCTTTACAGTGTTAGTTTGAAAAAAACGGTCTCTACATGGTTGCTCAACCTGTTAGAAAGAGCAAGCAAATCTGTCTGCTTGCCTCTCTCTCTCTCTCTCTCTCTCTCTCTCTCTGTCTCACTTCCTTAAATCACACACTTTTTGTCTTAAGTTAGAAAAGGACACATTAGATGATATATTCTGAGATAACTTTATCCAGAAGAGATTGTCATGGCTAGAGGTATTTAATCTAGTTTTTGTACTAAAATCTTACTGGAAACATCTTCGCTGTTCATCCTTCAGGAAACTGGAACTGGAGCCAATAAAATAAGGTTCCAGTCCAGGGTGATAGATTGGCAAAATTATTAGAACACAAGACAAAAAGCTTTGTGGAATTGGTACTTGTGTGAATCTTTACATTCTGAGTTCAACTCTCACCAGGGTCAACTTTGCTTTTCAGTTTTCTGGGGATTATCAAATAAAATACTAAAATACTAATCCTGGATAGTAGATTGGCAGAATGCTCAGCGTGTTGAATAAAATGCCTAGTCATATTTGCTCTAGCTTTTTACATTCCAAGTTCAAATCCCACCAGATCAACTTTGTTTTTCAACCTTGCAGGGCCAATAAACTAAACTGACCAGTGCAGAATAGCAGATCGACTAAATTGTTAGTGTATTGAACTAAATGCTTCTGTGGTATGACTGAAAATTATATTCCTAGGGAGTCTAACCTCCCTAGAAGATTCAGTTATGTTGGGTATGTCTAACCGCATTCACTTACCCTTCCAGAACAATTAACTTCCAATACACTTCAGGTCTTCTTATACACAGATTATTCCTCTCCAGTGGCAGATGATTTGCATTTATCACTCATTTTCATAACCAAATATAACATTTCCTACACAGGCTGCATTCAGTTTAAGTGTATTTTATGATATTTCAAACCAAATTGATGTAGCTTGTTTAAAGAACTAGCTAAATTTTTGACCAAATTATTTCAGCTTGTTTAAAGAACAAGCTAAATTCTCGACAGAATTATTTCGGTTTGTTTACAGAACTAGAAAAAAAAAAACAAAAAAAAACAACCAAAGACTACTTTTATAAGCTTAGAGATAAATTTTCTGTTCAAGAGAAAAGAGAAAAGATAAAACTTTAAGAAAGATGTTTATTCGTGTTTATTCGAAAAATCTCAATGAATTTCTTTGTAGAAGAAACACAAGTAAACTCGGTGAACTTCTGTCATCACAAAATTTTGTTTATTTAGTTGCATTTTATTTTTACCTCTTATAATCAAATCACTTGACTGTAGTGGTGGTGGGAGGAGGTGGGAAAGAGAGGTACAGACACAGGCTTGGGTGAATAGTTAAGGAGTTTGAGTTTATTCTGCAATCAGATTGCTCTGGTTTCGATTCCACAGCATGACATTTTTGGCAAGTGGCGTTTACCAAACCCCTTAGATTGTGAGCGTAATAAGTATATATTGTGAGCGTAATAAGTATATAGAAGCACATTACACACACACACATATACATTTATATATATATATATATATATATATATATATATATATATATATATATATATGAATATTTCTTTATTTGTGAATTAAGGCTACCATTGGTTTCATGTTAAGAAAAGTAGGAAAATATCCTACAATTAGGATATTAACAATTTTTCAAGTTGATCACAAGGAGAAAGGTGTTCGCAGAAACTTCACACAAAGAAGAAATATGCCCCACCACTTGCTTCCCAACCACATGGTTCCAGATTCAGTCCCACTGCATGGCACCTTGGGCAAGCATCTTCTACTATAGCCTTGGGCCAACCAAAGCTTTGTCAGTGGGTTTGTAGATGGAAACTGAAAGAAGCCCATTGTATATATATGTGTGTGTGTCTTTGTTTGTCTACCACCATTGCTTGACAACCGATGTTGGTGTGTTTATGTTCCTGTAACTTAGTGGTTTGGCAAAAGAGATAGGAAGAATAAATACTGGGCTTACAGAGAATATGTCCAGGGGTCGATTTCTTTGATTAAAAGACCTTTTAGGGTGGTGCTCCAGCATGGTCGTAGTCAAATAACAGAAACAAGAAAAAGAACAAAAGAGTAAAAGAATATATTTATTTAGGTACATATGTCCCCGCTTCATGGGTTGTTGTCAAGCTACAGTGGGGAGCTTGCATGTTTCTAAGACCTTGAGAACTATACTGTTTAGGGAGTTTAGCCTCCCTGACATATTAATCATGCTGGGAAGGTGAAAGGGTTGAAGCCAGACTAAAGGGTGTTCCATGGTTATCTAGGTTGAAGTGTTGATGTGGGGTCTGCGGCCCCACCTTGTAAAACCCACAGCCACTATAAAAGCATCAATGAAGAAATTAAAGCAAATCTGACAGTTCTAGGGATCAGATGGACCTTTCAATGCGAGAAATGAAGCATTGTAGGGTGAAGGTGAAAAGGACTTTGGGTAATGTGACCTGAGAAATGAAGTGAGATTGAGATGAAGTTGATACATAGAAAGACCCTAGACAGAGCTGAATGTTAGGAGTCCATTGACAGTCTACACTCACTTAGGGATCAAGGGCCTAAGTAAGAGTGAATGGGGTATTTGAGTATTTTTTGTTGGTTTACATCATAGAAAAGAACCCAACAAGCAGTGCTTTAGAAGCACAGCCCCTAGTAGACATCAGGTTGGACAATCCCTGGACATTCCATTCCCACCATTTGTAATACAGTGAAAGAGTGATCAGCCTGTTGTTCATAAATTGCAATACAGAACGAATAAAAAAAATTGATATGAAATAATAACAATGATACAAAACAAACAAATAAATATATCTAGTAATCTATGTTATGACAGTCTTACTAAGCTAACAAAATTATTGAGCAAAGTATTATATTTGACGCCTGATATAATGGCACTATTATTAACTTATAAACTGGAGTGTACGGGGAGAGAGTAGAGTGGAGGGTAAATATTACTGCAAATTCAAATAAACTAAATTTAAAGAGTCATACGAAAACTGGTGCATAGTTACATAGATGATATAATGATATGTTTCTGATGAGACAGTTGTATTCAAGTCACAGACATGAAATATGTGTGCGTCTGTGTGTATATATATATATATATATATATATATATATACACACAGACGCACACATATTTCATGTCTGTGACTTGAATACAACTGTCTCATCAGAAACATATCATTATATCATCTATGTAACTATGCACCAGTTTATATATATATATATATATATATATATATATATATATATATATTTATTTATTTATTTATTTATGCAGACACACACTCACACACACATAAATACACATGTAGAGACACACGTTGCAAAGAGCAGTGCATATCATACTTCATCTATTAATCTAGAGAAAGCATTTGTCTGTATAGAATTGACAATCACGGACTTATAAATATATATACTCCTTGCAAAGATCAAGAAATTTTGCATTTTATCTGTCAAACTAGAGAAACCATGCATTTGTCTTTAGAATACAAAATCTCTGTCTGTCTGTCTCTTTCGCTCTTACATACATACCCACACACACAAACACACACACATATATATACATATACATCTCTCTCTCTCTCTATATATATATATATACATACATACATATATTCACTCATATACATACATACACACACACACACACACACATATATATATATATATATATATATATATATATATATATATATATATATATATATATATATATATATATATATATATATATATTCACTCATATACATACATATGTATATATATGTATGTATGTATGTACTTACTCGTATATGTATTCACTCATACATACTTTGCAAAGATCAATAAGTTTTCTATTTGATTTGTTAATCTAGAGAAAGTAGATATAGACGACTGATTTATGGAAGTTGCTTTAGTTGTTGTTGTTGTTGTTTTCATTTAGCCCCAGGTTGTCAGTCCTGATGGAGAAGACTTATGATCAAAGGAATTCTCATTTAATCAAAATTTTTTGAACTCACTAAATTACACATACAAGATGGTGGTGTATTTGTATTTACTAATGTCAAACCCTTCCCTGCGGTCATTCAATTCATAATCAGCATCACTGCTTCCCTACATACATACATACATGTCTGTCTGTATATCTATCTATCTATCTATCTATCTATCTATCTATGTATGTATAGTAATAATAATAATAATACTCCTTGGATGGAATTTATAGATATCTTAACGCATTGCTACACACATTTCCACAAATTATATGCTTCTTAAGACCATAGCCCATATTCCTGGGATAATTACAGTACAATCCATAGTATCCATGGACATTGGGTAGATCATGTTCATGCATTCATTTCTTCAGGCAATAAAACTGGTATTCCCAGTTGGTATCATTAGGCTGTAGCTGACACAACAGAATAAGAGCTTTTATGTGTATATATTCGAAATGTTTCCTGTAAATGAACTTAAGGTATATATCCCGAACATCATACTAATATATATATATATATATATATATATATATATATATATATATATATTTTATTATATGTATTTATTTTCTCTTAGTTAATAAATAACTCGGACAAAATAAATTGGTTAATAGATACCAGGGTAGCAAAGATCACAAAATGACTGTGGTGTAACTCCTGTTTATGAGGTAGAAACTCCCTGTTACTTTGGGTAATTGAGAAGGAACCATTTGTAATCTTCGAAACATATGTTGGAAATAAAAGAATTCATTTAACATATGTGCATTACTCCATTTATTAAATTTATATATATATATATATATATATATATATATATATATATATATATATATATATATATATATATAATAATCGAAATATATGTGTGTGTGTGTGTGTGTGGAGTGGACATGGCCACACACACACATACACATCAGCAACATTTGTCAATTTCTTGAAGATGAGGTCATATATATATATAGAACAGGTTTCTTTTAGTTTCCATTTACCAAATCCACACACATAGCTCTTGTTGGTCTGGGGCTATTGTACAAGACTACTGCACAGTGGGACTGAACCTGAAACCACATGGTAGCAAAGCTGGGTTCTTAACCACACAGCCCTGCCTGTGCCTATATATATATTTCAAAATGTAACCACATGTAAATAGTTGGTGATTTTTTTCCCCCTCTGTCTTCCTTTTCTATTGGACTTTCCTCTGTTTCTGACGAAGAGCTTTGCTCGAAATGTTAAACCATCTTTCTTTCCTTCCCTGAGCGTCTGCTAATACTTTACATGTACCGCGTCCTCGCATTGTTGTTTTCTCTGTGTTTGTTCTTCGTTTTTTTTATTAACTATATATATATATATATATATATATATGTATGTATGTATATGTGGGTGCTGAAGGTTTACTGGCTTTAAGGGTATCGCAAAAGACCTGGTTGGTGGCCCAACCTTCTGAGTTCTTTCTATAGGGTTTAGAAAAACTGAAGGACCACTGCAATAAGTGTGTGAATTTGAGAGGAGACTATGTTGAATAAAATCATAAGTAACTGGTTCGCCTGTATTTTGTTTTACTCCAAGCACCCCCTCATATGTATAAATACATACATACATACATGTATATATATATATATATATATATATATATATATATACACACACACACATATATATATATATATATATATATATTATATACACACATATATGCATGTATCTCTCATTCATTCATTCATTCAGTTTTATTTCTGTTTTTCTATACCAGCATGTGTTTGAAGGATATGCTACTGAGATATTACTTTACACGCCGATGTTGTTCCTGACATTAACCTTCACCTGCTTTTCAACTAAAGGACCCCTCTTATACCACATAGCTTTGAAGGCATGCTGCTAAAAGATGATTTGTTGGCAGCAGAAAGCAGAAAAAAAAAAAAAAAAAGAAACATATTCAACAAAACCATTCTAATAAAACTAATAAAACCACTTCCTTTTCGCTTTTCAAAGAAAATATCAGATTTCACAGTAACGAAGATGCAAAGCTTGAAATCTGTATTTTCAATAAGAACAAAAAAAACAAAACAAAAAAAAAAAGAGAATAGAATGTTTGAATAAATTATTCTTTTACTAGTTTCAATCACTGGACAGTGACCATGCTGGAGCAATGCCTTCAAGTGATTTAGAGGGCCATGCTGATCTTGTTACTTATTTCAGTCTGGTGTTTATTTTATTGATCTTTAATTGTCAAACAGCTAAGTTGTGGGACACAGACAGATACAACATAAGCAACTCTAGTTTTTAGACTTGTAAATATAAACACAGCTATGGACACAGAACCACTTATTCTGTTGCTATATCTATTTATGGCACACCCACTTTGGCGGTCTATAGGCAGTCTGTTTGTCTTATCGTCTCAAAGACAGTTTTGTTTTTGTTGGTATCTCTCTTTCTCCTAAGAAATCATCATCATCATCATTTAACGTCTGCCTTCCAAACAGGCATGGGTGGATATATATATATATATATATATATATATCTATATATATGTGTGTGTAAAATTAAAAATTTAAGAGAGAGTTTTGACGCTGATATCTATATATATATATATATATAGACATTATATACTCTTTTACTCTTTACTCTTTTACTTGTTTTAGTCATATGACTGCAGCCATGCAGGAGCACTACCTTTAGTCGAGCAAATCGACCCCAGGGCTTATTCTTTGTAAGCCTAGTACTTATTCTATCGGTCTCTTTTGCCGAACCACTAAGTTATGGGGCGTAAGCACACCATCATCGGTTGTCAAGCGATGGTCGGAGGACAAACACAGACACATATATATATACATGTACATATATACGATGGGCTTCTTTCAGTTTCCGTCTACCAAATCCACTCACAAGGCTTTGGTTGGCTCGAGGCTATAGTAGAAGACACTTGCCCAAAGTGCCATGCAGTGAGACTGAACCCATAACCATGTGGTTGGTAAGCAAGCTACTTACCACACAGCCACTCCACACCTATATATATATATATATATATATATATATATATATATATATATATATATATATATATGGGGAGAGTAAGGCACATGGACTAGTGGTAAGGAGTATCAAACTCGCAATCATGAGATTGTGGTTTCAATTCCAGTCATGTCTGTAAAACTGTAACTGTGTTCTTTCAATATGAAGGAGTAGTAACTCGACCCCTAAAAGATGCCCTGATCCCTGATCTGCACACACATACGTATATGTTATAGTCCCTCGAAGCCTAAAGCCTGATTTTTGTGTAAACCCACTTTTTTTCTCATGATGACAATTTTCTGGCCCCAACAATCTTGTCGTAATGGGGTCACACTGGATTCGTTTCATAAATTCTGTAATCAGCTATGAAACAAAACTGGTTGAAAGATTCATAACAAAACAAACATGTTAAATAAATGGTGAACAGAATGCCATTTTTTTTTGTGGGTAACGATGGTGGAGGTGTTGGAGTTGGTAGTGATAACATTTTGTAATCAACTAACGAAAATAATTGCATTCTCTTTAGCACTGTCTCGACATGTTTGTTTTGTTAGGGATCCCCCCAGCCAATTTTCTTTTGCGTGTATTCACGTAGGAGACAAGGGAGGTGGAAGAAGACAGTAAGTTTAAGAAGTTCCAAAACCTTTATTTCAGAAATGCCAGTTGAATATTTTTGCTTTATTAATCTTGTATTTTTTCTTCTTTTTTTTTTATATTTTCTATTTTAACTAAAAAGTCACTATTGAAGACTTATATCTTGTTGAACTGGTAAGAATAACAAGCAATCTATTCACGTACACACACAAACACAGGCATTGGCAACTATTATGCATATATACACATGTGCACACACACACACACACACACACACACACACACACACACATACCATACTGGCATGCAAAATGGACATTAAATGATGAGGATGATGATGATAACACACAAATCCAAAGAACAATAATTATATATATATATAT